>NC_134807.1:52280752-52285752 GCF_046742065.1 Oratosquilla oratoria
TGAGTTTTCTCTGTAAGTTATGAATGGCTGTTGTCTTTTGTGTGATACAGAGGTAGTCGTCAACGTAGAGGAAACACTTGGAATCGTTGGGGATGGTGCGACTAATATGTTCCTCTTCGAGCATTTCCATGTATAAGGAGTCTGACACCGCGCTTAATGGAGATCCCAGTGGAAGTCCAACATGTTGATGGTATTCTCTGTTGTTGAAGGTGAAGGAACCAAACTTTATGCACTTCTCAACCAGTTTCAAGTAGTCTCGCTTGTTGAGTGGAATTTTATCGGAATCGATTTGTTGAATTGTCTCTCTGATGGCTCGAATGGCGCCTTCAACATTGACTTTAGTGTAGAGACTGACAATGTCGAAGCTGATGTTTTTGTTTGTCCATAAAGTCTATATTACTCAGTCTGTGGATCAAATCAGCGGAGTTCTTAAGGTTTGTGCCGCTGATCCCTTCTAGTGATGCTGAAAGAGGTTTAGCCAGTTGTTTGGTTAACCTGTGTGGGACACTTTCTATGTCTGAAGTGATAGGTCTCAGAGGAATACCGGTTTTTTTTTTTGGGGGGGGATGGCCTTTCATGGTTGGAAAGGATGAATCTTCCTCCAGAAGGTGGAGAGGTTTCTTTCCCCATTCCGACTTCTTCAAGATCTTCCTTACATCTCTATTAAACATTTTAGGTTTCTCTTTTGCTTTACCGTTCTATTGGACAGTGTAAGTATTGTGATCAGATTGAAGGTGTTCCATTTGGTCGATGTAGTCGGCTGTGTTTAGTATGACAATCCCTCCGCCTTTGTTTGCTGTAGTTATTATGATGTCGTTGACTAAGAGCTCATTCAGGGCACGGCTATATCTTCCAGGGGTGATCCTGTTGTTGCTTTTAGTTGCAATTGAGTAACACAGGAGAACTCCTTATTTATACCAGATTATAGGTCACTATCTTTCCAGTTGTAGTTTCTGCCGACGAAGTCTGCTAGTTTTTGTGGTTGAAGTTGGTGCTGAGCTTCAGACCTAATGCGAGGGTTTCCTTTGTACTCGTAAGTGGGTGAGGTGATAGGCTGATAGCTTGTTTATTAATTCTTGTCTTCCTATTTATTTCCACTTGCTGTCGTTACACAGAGGAGTTAACTTTCTTTGGAGCTTCAAGGTTTGGTCCTGGCTACTTTTCTCGAGAACAACAGTAAGATGATGTGGAAGATATTTATTATTATTATTATTATTATTATTATTATTATTATTATTATTATTTTTTTTTTTTTTTTTTTTTTTTTTAAATATTCACTAGCAGTGTAAGGCTTGTGTTGATGATGGCGATGTTTCGGGGCTGATCTGGAAAGGACAAGTTCTTCCAGACAGTCCTTTACAAAAGTGTCTCTGTTGAGAATGCTGGCCAACTTCAACTTGAGAGCGAACACGGTCTTCATGACGTCCTGACTTCCTACCCCACCTTATGACAAATGTTGAGACACTCTGACAAGTTGAGGTGGGTGAGAAGAAGAAAGACTGGAGTCTTATTCCGAGTATTATTCTTAACTAGTTTTGCTACAACCTTTTTCAAAGGAATAGTACCACAGGGCTAGAAGTGGAGTATGCGTGTATACCTTTCCGAATGTAAAGGAACTCGCATATTACAATGACAATAACATGACCATCCCTAGAAGATATATCTGTGCCCTGAAAGAGCTCCTCGACAACATCATAATAACTACAGTAAAGGCGGAGGGATTGTCATACTAAACACGGCCGACTACATCGACTAAATGGAACTCGTATCTGACCACAAAACTTACACTGCCCAACAGAACGGTAAAGCAAAAGAGGAACCTAAAAAGTTCAATAGAGATGTAAGGAAGATCTTGAAGAAGTCGGAATGGGGAAAGAAACTTCTCCACCTTCTGGAGGAAGATTCATCCTTTCCAACCATGAAAGGCCTCCCCCCCCCCCAAAAAAAAAAAAAAAAAAATCATATACCCGGTAGTGGAAGTGTCCCACACAGGTTAGCCAAACAACTGGCTAGACCTCTCTCAGCATCACTAGAAAAGATCAGCGGTATGCACCTTAAGAACCCCGCTGATTTGATCCACAGACTGAGCAATATAGATTTTACGGACGAAAAACCCATCAGCTTCGACATTGTCAGTCTCTACACTAAATTCAATATTGAAGGTACCATTCGGGCCATCAGAGAGGTAATTCAACAAATCGATTCCGATAAAATTCCACTCAACAAGCGAGACTACTTGAAACTGGTTGAGAAGTGCATGAAGTTTGGTTCCTTCACCTTCAACAACAGGAAATACCATCAACACGTTGGACTTCCACTGGGATCTCCATTAAGCGCGGTTTCAGCCTTCTTGCTATTTTCTTTTCTGTGGGAGAAAGGAAGAACACAATATCACCAAATTAACTCATAGTGAGTTTGGAAATGGAAACAAATACATTACTTACGACGTTTCGCCTATGCTTTAGCCATCTTCTGGTAACTTTATTTTGAATATACAAATTGCAATCCTTTTTACATTGTACAAAATAAACTAGGAAAGGTATTTCGGGTTAAATTCTTCTTGGCGCACAAGCAAAATGTTAACTAACAATAGGTTCCCGATGAATGATATTGATAGAGAAATTAAAAATGAAATAGAGAAATTTAATACTGAACTAGGTAATACAGAAAATTCGAAGAATAATATTGATATTTACTACCAAAGATGAAAAAGTCTTGAAAAATATCGTATATAATAACTGTAAACCCAAGAAGCAAGAGGACCCCCTACAATTGGTAATATATCATTGCAACCCCAGAACTTCATCACTAATTATGAAAAACAACTTGTCAGGAATAAAAGATAAATTAATACGTTGTGTACAATTACTCATCCCCTTTCAACAAAGACGATGTATTTGCATTAACGAGTATATTGGCCACACAACTCAAACTTTATCTAAAAGGTTTACATTACATATGCAAAATGGTGCAATAAAATCGCACATCTCAAAAGTGCATAAGATGAGCATATCGCGGGAAGTTTTGAACAATAATACTTTGATTTTAGCTAAGACCACCAATAATAGAAAATTAAAATGCTTGGAAGCCGTATTAATAAGGAATAACCTACCAGCAATTAATATTCAACTAAATATGTGTGGAACCCTGGAGCTATTCGGGGCATCCCACGGAGCGCCAAGAAGAGTTTAAACCGAAGTACTTTTCCTTGTTTATTTTGTACAATGTATATATGATTACAATTTGTATATTCAAAATAAAGCTACCAGAAGATGCCTAAAGCATAGGCGAAACGTCTTAAGTAATGTATTTGTTTCCGTTTCAAAACTCACTATAAATTCATTTGGTGATATTGTGTTATCCCTTTCTCCCACAGAAAAGAAAATAGCGAGAAGGATAGAATTTTTAAAGAAGATAACCAATGCTCACTATGCTGTATTATTCAATAGAAAATGTATCCAAGAAAACCTGCTCCCTAAATTCACTTACACACACACACACACACACACACACACACACACACACACACACACACACACACACACACACACACACACACACACACACACACACACACACACACACACACACACACACACACACACACACACACACACACACACACACACACACACACACGGTGGCGTAGTTGGTAGAGCGCTGAACTGCCACCATAGTGGCCCGCAGTTCTTGGTTCGAATCCTGTCCAGGGCCGAAATTATTTCGGTACCGCTGCGCTTCGGGTCGTTACTCTGACTCTCGTGGGCGGGGAGTTGTGTGTGTGTGTGTGTGCAAGGTCATAGCATTACCCATAGATCGGACCTACGAGCTCTGAGCTCTCTTCCAGGAGGGAAATAGCTGTCGATCACGAGTCCAACACGTGATCCAATGACCAAGTGAATACAAGTGAATACACACATACACACACACACACACACACACACACACACACACACACACACACACACACACACACACACACACACACACACACACACACACACACACACACACACACACACACACACACACACACACACACACACACACACACACACACACACACACACACACACACACAAACACACACACACACACACACACACACACACACACACACACACAAGTATATATATATATATATATATATATGTATATATATATATATATATATAAATATATATATATATATAATAGAGGATATCTGTGGAATTGATGTGAGTGGGTGCACGCCTGGCTACCTCCGTTATAAGGGCGAGGAAGCCTTTAGTATGTAGGTAAGAGGCCAAATGCAGAGTATGGGATCCAGTGTATCTAACGTTTCGCCCAGTAGGGCTTCTTCAGAAACAACACAGTGGACAAACATCTGACTCCTTACATAGCTCGAGCTTGTGGGAAGAAACGAATATGAAATTGGTGTAAACACAACTTGCGAAAATTGGTTGTTACTTCGTTATCAAAATTTATAGAGATTTATTTATTGTAAAAATTCCATTGTTTTGATTGATATTATCAATGATAGATATAAAAGCAGATTCAAAACATCTACGTTTCATACTATGCTTTTCATATTTTAATACCTTAGAATTATTCCTGTCAGTATTATAGCCTATATCGTATCTATGTCTAACAATGGCATTATTCATATTATAAGTTTTCATATCGTATTTATGTTCCAAATAATTAGAAAAAAGACAAATAATAAAGATTACGTATATTTTTACTCTGCTACAGATAAGAAAACCAAAATGGTAATCATAGGTTTTTATCTTCGAGGCTTGAGGATATGTTCAGACGAAAATTTGGATGAAGAATTAGGAAAAATAACGTTTTTACTGAACTAAAATACCTTCCTTACCTTATCCTGAAAGACAAGAAGAAAGCTGAAATTATTCATAAACGAGCAGAAAAAATACAAGAGGAATGTACAAAGAGGATTATACTTCCTAATACGTCAGTTGCATACAATATTTCCTCTTTGTTAGACAAGGCTGGTATTA
>NC_134807.1:52288252-52298252 GCF_046742065.1 Oratosquilla oratoria
ATAAGGGGCAGTGTTATATAGACTTGCTACAAGTATACAAGGAACGGTATAAGTCTACTTGTAGTATATACTCGTATATCACTGTGCAGCCCACAACAAGTTTCAACAAGATTCTTGTTGAAACTTGTTCTAGGTAAGCAGCTTCTTACTGAGTCAGTTGCTGCTTTGAAATCAACCAGGAAGGATGTCTTCTGGACCTGGCAGACTAGTACCTTCAGGCAGAAAAAACTATCCTGTCTGGAATTATTTTGAAAAACTACCAACAACTTCCGGCAAATGGTACCGAGCTAAATGCAAAGACTGCAGCCAGGAACCACAGGGCATAGTATCAAGATTAAAATCTCACAGAGATAAATGACAAGGTCAGCCACAACATACAGAAGAAGAAATTGATGACCCAGGTAAATAATTTTACTTATATTGTGTGCATTTCTCCCTTTTCATACGCAACCATATAAATTTGGTGAACAATGGAGAGCATGTGCAATAAAAATGTGAAGGCCTAAAGAGATGATACTTCAACTTCATTACTTCTAAACTTGGGTAATGACTATATCACTATAGTATACTGTATCTACTCAACTTTGGGTCCTAGATGGTTGTTATTCATTTCATTCAACATTGTGTAATATATTTCATATGTTCCATTCGAATTCAGCCCACATGGGATTCAGCCCAAAAGGGATTTAGCCTAACCTAACCCAACTAACCGATTATTTTTAGTGAATTTAAAAGTGGACTGAATCCTGTGTGGACTGAATTCCAAGCCCACTTATTTCATATTCTGTTAATTACTTCCAAATAATTTAGTGGCTTGTGTGAATATGATCATTATCTAAAAAAAAAATAACTACTGTACTCAAAAGTAGCCTAAATCACACTGTATTCATTCATTTATTTATTCATTTATAAATTATGCAATATACTAAAATGTTCTGTTACCATTTCAGGATCTGTATCAACAGCTTCAATCCCTTCATCATCGGCTCCACCTGAATTATCTGCAAACCTGACTCCACCATTAAAAAGGTCACTATCAGACTCCTCCACAGGCGCCACTTCTGCTAAATCATTTTCATCTAAAAGAAAGTCATCAACATCTGTGGGCAGATTTATCATAAAAACTTCAGCCTCTCAAAAGGAAAATCTCGACAAAGAAGTTGCAAGAATTATATTTGCTACAAATTCACCATTTCGTCTTGTTCAGTATCCTCAGTTCCTCAAGATGGTCCAGAACCTGTGGCCAGGTTATATTCTTCCAACCAGAAAAGATATTGCTGATAAGTATTTGGATCTTGTGTATGAAATGGAATATAAAAAGCGTGCAGATGACCTGAATAATGAAGCTGTATGTCTTTCAATTGATGGGTGGTCTAACATCCATGATGAGCCCATAATGTGTGTCACTCTAACAAAATCCACTGACACAATAGACACGTCAGGGAAACCTCACACTGCCGAATATCTTCTACAACTTGTACAAAATTCGATCAAGAAGGCTGAACAAGATTTTTTTTGTCTCATTGTAAGTGTTGTGACAGACGATGCAGCAAAAGCCATCAAGATGAGAAAACTCTTGGAGGAATCGAGTGACCCTGACCATACCGTCCTCACATACGGCTTATACCGTTCCTTGTATACTTGTGGCAAGTCTATATAACACTGCTCCTTATATTGATATGCTAAAAATGTCCTTTAGCAATCAGATCGCATATCAGATAGCAATCCCACAATATTTAAAATCTATATAAAAACAATCTATTTAAATCAAATAAATCTGATTTAAATAAATTTTTCTATATTTTTCAAAAAGATGAAAAAATCGCCAACCCTGGTGTCCACTAACCTCATATAATAATACCAGTTAAGTCCGGCTAAAATTGGCATTTCAAAGCATAACAGTGCCTTAAAAATAGTTGATTTCACTATAAAATTTTATATTAACTTATACTGCATTGAATGTCAATAGTTGATATATTTGTCCTATATACAATGTTAAGTTTCTAGTTTTGATATATTTGTCCAATATAAAATGTTAGGTTACAAAGAAAGCAATGGCCTCCGCTAGCGGGCCCAGGGATCTGGATACGCACGTCCTGTGTAATGGTAGTCCGTGATATATATATATATATATATACATATATATATATACATATACATATATATATGTACATATACATATATAAATATATATATATATATATATATATATATGTGTGTGTGTGTGTGTGTGTGTGTGTGTGTCTGTGTGTGTGTATACATATATATATATATAATATATTAATGTATGATATATATATGTATATATACATATATATGTATGTATATGTATATATATGTATATATAAATGTATATGTATATATATATGTGTATATATACATATGTATGTATATATATGTGTATATATATGTATATATATATGTATGTTACTATTTCATTCATCCAAGATCCTTTTAGTTCTCAAACAAGTGCCACTCCTTAAGAGCGTGACTTTACCTCCCTGCGCCAACAATTTTTCTCCTCCTCCACCTTTTGTCCAATCAGAGAGGCTGATATTCTGTTTCAAACGATATTATTACGTAAGCATTATGCCCAACGGAAATGGCTTGTACGCTTAATTTTTTTTTTTTTTGCTACATCAGCGTTATTTACAATCAGTCACCTCTCTTTATCAATACCAGACGCACTCTCCGTCACTCTGCAACTCAGCACCCGCAGTCGGCGCAGTCTGTCTTTGTATCATAACAACCTAATAAAATGTTTTTCTTCCCCTTCTCTTACCCCTTGATCTACTTCGATCTACCTCAAAGGTCTATCTCGATCTACCGGCCTCTTACATACATACATACATACATATATATATATATATATATATATATATATATATACATTTATGTATATATGTATATATATATGTTTATTTATGTATGTATATATATATACATATATATATATGTGTGTGTGTGTATATATGTATATATATATATATGTGTGCATATATATGTATGTACATATATGTGTGCATATATATGTGTATATATATATGTGTGTGTCTATATATATGTTTATATATATATTTGTGTATATATATATGTATATATATATGTGTATATATATGTATATACATATATATGTATGTGTATATACATGGATATATATATGTGTATATGTATGTATACATATAGCAAGAAACTCGTGAATGCCACTGGTAATGGAGTAGGTAGTGTGTTAATACAAAAGATTGAAGGCACTGGACATCCAGTGGATCATTTTTCAAAGAAATTTTTAGAATATTAGATGAACTATAGTACAATACAGAAGGAAGCAATGGCATTAATCTTAAGTCTGCAGCATTTCCATGTATACTGGAATGTCAGTAGATGTATATACACTCCACAGTGCTTTAGTGTTTTTGAATGAAATGAGAAATTGTAATCAAAGATTAATCAGATAGTGTTTACTTCTGCAGGACTATGATCTGATTGTTAATCATATAAAAGGTAAGGACAATATAATAGCAGATGCATTGCCACGTGTTCCAGAAGGCTGTGAAGATCTTGAAGAGATGACTAACATCTTATTGCACAGGGAGAGTGTTACGGTATTGTAATATATTAAATTTTACTACAGTCACCCCTACATTTTATTTTTATCTATTTATTTATTTATTCTATGGTAAATGTTGCATTATGTTACTCTACGGAAACAATGTAAAATTTCATGTTGTTATGAAAATCTATGCACGATTATTTATTTATATTCTGTTATAAAAACAACAAATATTATAATGAAATATTATTTGATGTAAAAAGGAAATAAATATGTAATTGGTTAAAGAGAGAACCATGATTATAGATGGATAGGTTGATGTATATGAGTCGTAGTGACCAGTCAGTTCAGTCGTGGTAATTGAGGTTACCAGCTGACTCCTGGAGGAAAAGGCTGCCGGCTGGTTGTGGTCACCAAGGCAGCCGGTTAGACTTGAAAAATCCAAGAGACACATTTTTGTCTCGAGAATCATCAGAGTTGAATTGATTGTAGTCATCTGCAAGGATTTTGCTTATTGTGACCGTGAAAAACCCTTTTGCTACTAATGACTGGAAGAGACAGCCCATAGCCTCTGTCTGTCTGTCTGTCTGTATGTCTATTTATTTGTTCACGAACTCCTCCTAAGGTTTTGGAGATAGACCCCCATAACCATATATATACTGATACCCTATCACTCCAGGTACTTGGATAGCAATATTTCGTTTAAGAAATATTTTGGTTAGGGTTAAGGGTTAAAGTTAGGTGGGGTATGGTTAGGATAGGGATTATTTACGAACTCCTCCTATGTTTTTGCAGATAGACCCCTATAAACATATATTCTGAAACCTTATAACCCAAGGTACTTGGATAACTATCTTCCATTTGTCTGTCTGTTTGTTTACGAAGTTAGGTGGGGTATGGTTAGGTTAGGGATTATTCACAAACTCCTATGTTTTCGCAGATAGACCCCTATAACCATATATATTCTGAAACCTTATAACCCAAGGTACTTGGATAACTATCTTTTATTTGTTTGTTTGTTCACGAACTCCTCCTAGGGTTTTGGAGATAGACCCCATAACTATATATATTCTGATATCCTATCACTCCAGGTACTTGGGTAACTATATTTCATAAAAAAAATGGTTAGGGTTAAGGGTTAAGGTTAGGTGGGGGTATTCCCGAATTCCTCCTATGTTTTTGCTGATATACACCTGTAACCATGTATATTCTGGATAACTATCATTTGTATATACTATAATAAAGTAGTAGCTTCTGTCTGTCTGTCTATTTGTTTGTTCACGAACTTCCCCCAAAACCATATATATTCACCATAACCCAGGATACTTGAATAAGTATATTTTATTTCCAAAAGGCGTCTCGCTCCTCAAATTTACTTTTTTCTTACTTACTTAACATTTTATTTTTGTTACTTTTTCCATTGATTTATATTGATACATGTAACTTTTCTCCACAAATTCTATCAACATTAAAATTATCATCATTTGCCCGCTGCAACACGCGGGTAATTTGGCTAGTATATATATATATATATATATGATTAGTAGTTTGTTTCCTGATATCTTCAGCTGACATCTCCACAGTCCACTTAGTGTGGTAGGTGACAAGAAAAGGACTTGTTCACATGAAACCACTTTGCTGTCCGAATCACAGATTTCAGAGTGAGCAGACGAGACAGGGGCGTGGAGAGAAGACACCTGAACTGGGCATCAACATAATAAACACACACATACATACACACAGAGTGATAGATATCTGAAACAAACTGAAAGAGGAAACAGTGAGTGCTAAAACTACACATGACTTTAAAAACAAACTGGATGCGGAAAGATACAAAAGCGGATCACTACGAGCATAGCTCTCTTCCCGTAAAATATAACTAGGTAAATACAACTAGGAAATACATGCATGAAGGTGGACTGTGTCTACCTAGAACTAGAGAAGGGTTTTGATAAAACACTTCATAGTCAGCTTATGTGGCAATTGAAGCATATTGGAGGGCTTAGAAGCAAAGTACTTAAATAGATAGAATATTTTTGAAGGAAAAATACATGGGGACAGCAGTAAAATATATTATGTCAATTTGGAGAGCAGTAACAAGCGGAGTTCCACAAGATTCAGTGCTTGCACTAATAATATTTCTTATCTATATACAGGATTTGATGGAAGGTACAGCAAGTTATGCTAACATGTTTGCTGATGGTGGAAAAATCATGAGAGTGGAAAAGGAGGAGGACTGTAGACTATTGCAAAATTATGTAGACAGTACTTTTGAATGGAACAAAGGATGAGGAATTAATTTCAATACCAAAAAATGCAAAACACTGGGAATGGTTAATAGCGACAAAAGAACATATCTAAACCATTCCTTGGGAATAACAAAAACAGCAAAAAACACCAAGAGAGGAGAAAGATCTGGGAATATTGATAAAAGACAACCTATCGCCTGACAAGTATATCAGCAGGATTTTGAGAGAGATGCACAGACTCCTGCAGAAGATTAAAGTTGCGTTTCATTATATGAATGAAGAGATGATAAAACAGTTCACAGAAACCTGATCCGTTCAAGACGAGTATGCGTCAGTAGAATGGTTCCTACACAAAGTGAAAAATATAAACAAGATTGAGAGAATAAAAAAAGCAGTAACCAAACTGGTCCCCAACCTGGAAGACAAACCATAAGAGGAAAGACTAGAAGCACTGAGTCTGCCAACTTTGAAAGATCGAAGAGAAAGAGGTGATATGATTATAGTATTCAGGTCACTAAAGAGGAAAACAACAATTAGAACATACGTGCCTAACGGGAAAAATAGAAGGAAAGAGGGCAAGAGTAAGACCACGCAGAAAATATGTAGACGGGTCAAGGACATCTGTAGAAGAAATAACAAATGCCATCTTGTTAAGAAGAGCCATATGCAGACAGGAATGGAGCTCCATGGTGGCCAACGTACAAGTCGATACGGCACCCCGGTAAGGTAAGGTAAAGGGGAAATATTATAATGACAGAAGAGATCTCTTTATTAAGGATAGGAGGGCTTTAAGAGGTCATTAGAACAGATTCAGGATTATTACATGTCTAAAGGATGTGGAGAAATAAAGTTTTCCATATAGATGAATAAATACTTGTGATAGCTCAGGTGATATAACATTATATACATGATATGCATGAATTCATGTGATATATATTTTACACATGATGTACATGTATTCATGTGATTTACATGATATGTGATATACGTGAATTAAAATCTAAATGTGATAACTGGAAATCAAGGATATAGATTAATTTAAAACGGTACATGAATTTGAGGCTAGGTATGATAAATTACAAAGTAGGAGACGGGACCCAACGAGTGTTAAAAACATTAGAACATAGGAATGGAGAATGCAGGATACCATAAGGCCTACACTAGGCAGTTCCATGTCCCTTACCACCTGTCTTCACTATCCATATATTCATCTAATATTTTCTTAAGACTACCAATTGTTTCATTGCCCATTACATAGTTACTAAGACTATTCTAAGAAATAGGCAAGTACTGGCTTCCCAACAGAGCGGTTAACCACTCTTTTGGTAAATCAGTTTTTGCCTATTTACTTTTCAAACCTAAATTTGTCCAATTGCTACTTTCCTGTATACTACTATTAGGTAAATACAATTAGGTACAATTAGGTAAATACGCACACACTGGGATATGCGTGCCTGACTCACATACACAGTTTACACACACGAACAAATAAATGAATAAAGAAATGCGTACATAATAATGAATTACACGATCAGAAATAAATATATACCATGCACATACAGTATACATTTATTCCTTTGGCCTTTGTGAGCATGTTTTTATCATCATAAGTATGTACTGTACGTGACGGATTTTTTTTTTCCACAGGAGTGTAGATGATCACGTACAGCTGACTCCATATCCATATGAGGTACGTCTATGCCGTTAAGTTACGTGCCGACAGAGGGATTGTAGAAGTTGTATGAATGAAGTAAATGCATGTTACCTATGCACTATATAGTATATTATTTTTATATTGTTCTTATTTATGTACAAGTAATAGAATACCCCAAGACAAGGACGGGTTTTACTTGGAAATAAAGGTAAATATGGAGGTGATGAAATAAGTTCATCGACACTTACCGGGTGTCTTGATACAAGGTCATAAGGTGTATATTGTAATTAGTCACAAAGAAACAAAAGGTGCCTTATTAATTATACTTTCCTTATTAAAACAATCATTGGTATTTTTTCAGTTATGTCTGAATTAAAAGTCCTTATACAATTTTATCCTAAAAATACGTTGAAGCCCTATTTTTCCAATAGTGGTAAAGTTAATACCCGCCTCTTTACCACTCTCACCCACGAAAAAAAAAAAAATACTCTATCTCGTTTAGCATCAGCCTCCAGCCTTCATCCACCTCTTCAAGCCTACGTGAGACTAGAGACAATACAATACCCATAGCCATCAACTCGAGCCATTGTTACACACGGAACTATTGCTGTTGTCTCCTCGCTAGACATTCACCCCGAGGTTTCGTCCTCTCTCTCAGTCCCCGCCCTCCCTCACCCGGGGGCCTCCCCCTCTACACCCGGAGGGCTGTCATCGGCCAGGTTCCACCCTCCAGGTAGTAAGTGGCCTACCTAAGAACTTTCTCTTTTGCGTATATTCATATTCAGATTAGTTGCGGGTTCTATCTCAAGCAATGTCATACTTTGATTTAAAGAAACACTATTTTGACTTAGAATAAAAGTAGATACACGTATTCAACACTGTAAAAATGTGTGTTATGTGTATGTATTTGTGATTCACCACGGTCTTGGATCACGTGATGGACTCGTGATCGACAGCTATTACAGCCCCCCCCTCCCCTTGGATGAGAGTTCAGAGCTCATACTCATATGGCCCGATCTCTGGGTGCCTTCATGTGCGCGCGCGTGTGTGTACAGTATGTGTTCGTGTGTGTATGTGCTCGTGGTGTCCCGCCTTTGTATCTCGCAGTGTATAGTTTGCTCTTAATTTCGTGTATGGTTTTTGCACACACTATTGTTTTATCCAGTTTGTTCCAGATGTCCACTACTCTGTGTGGAAAACTTTTTTTTCAGATCTCTTCTATAATTATTCTTTTTACATATTTGTTCATGTCCTCTTGTGTTTCTCTTTTCCCAATTAAGTCCTCTCTATCAAGGACTTCCATGCCTTTCATGATTCTGTAGATGGTCAGTAGGTCGTCTCTCTCTCTTCTTTGTTCCTTTGTTCCAAAGTCGGTAATTTCAATTTAGCCAGTCTCTCCTCATATGACAGATTTGAGAGAGAGAGAGAGAGAGAGAGAGAGAGAGAGAGAGAGAGAGAGAGAGAGAGAGAGAGAGAGAGAGAGAGAGTGTGTGTGTGTGTAATGTAGGAGAAATGGCATTGGAAAAATGGCACGATAAAAAATGGCACAGGAAAATATGGCACACTTTTCAGCATATGAAAATATGGCACACAGAAATATTTGCATGTTATGGCATGATTTTCAGTAATTATAGGTATCAAATGGGTTTTGAATATTTGGCCATCATGAAACTACGCTAACAATCGGGACCCTTCTTTCGAACATTTCATAATTTTTTCTTCCATTTACCATAATGACTGGCCCGGTTCCATTGTATTAGCCAAATCAAAAGATTTCTTTGAAATGGATGTCATTGAATAATGTTTTATTTCTGGTACTTGCATGAAAAAATTTGAACATAATTTATGGACATTTCAAATGTAACAAATTATCAACAGGTTTTGTTATGAGACAATTCAACCCCAGACTAATACGAGAGGTGATCAGAGAAGCGGGGAGTCATGTCAGGTCCCCCCTCCATGTAACCTTCCCTGCTGTGAAGTGCGTTTATAAGCTGTTCTTTTTTCTATATCTATGTACAGTTTGTCTGAAGAAGTAATATACGAAAGATGTTACCGTCTACGCTAACGATTACAAATCTTCTTGGCGCAGGTTTGAGGTTAATAGATTAGTGGACTCTAGTGGGCTTTTTGTGACAGCTGCTATGTACTGCACAACTTACTTTCGCCATGGAAATTATCGAAAGCAATTAGGGAAGTCCTAAACTGTGTTACAGTGGATACATGTGTATCAAGCAGTGGTCGAAAGCTAACACGATTCGGTCGAGATGTAAAGGTACATTGATATATTTCTTGCAAATGAAAATGCAATACTTCTAATAGAATACAATCACGATGGTCACGAAAGTGCTATTAAAGCAACAACTTGTAAATCTAAAATGAAAACATTAGCAAAAAACACTTAGGCTCAGGCTCATTTCGTATCCCAAGAACATTGTAAAAGACTCATTCGGCATCACCAACGCGCCAGTCAACCTCGTGACCCTGCTTCATTACAGGAACTTGTTATCTCAGGTGAATGGGCGTCAACTGGTGAACCAGAACCAC
>NC_134807.1:52300752-52308252 GCF_046742065.1 Oratosquilla oratoria
TCAATGTACGAGTATACGTGGATAAGGTGGTACGGAAGGTGGATACGAGGGTGATGTTTGTTTTATTTTGCAATTTTGACATGAAAATAGGATACACTTCCAGCGTCTGTAAGAGGATAAACATTATCATTACTATGGAGTGGGAGTAATACTTAAGTTCTGTATATGCTAACTCAATGACCTCCCGTATATCATTATGTCTCCCGACACTACTTTAATGTTTGTTGGACCAGAAATAATTTCACCTGAAGGTATATCTTCCACAATAACATTTCATTGTATATTACGGTAATTTTTGGGCAGAATTTCTAGGGAAAATATTTTCGAATTTAGTCCTGAATTATCACCATAACCTCATCAACGGTAATATTTGCTCTGTTTCACATGCTTTTCTAGCACGCGATTCTTCTCTTCTTACATTAGCGGCTGCGGGAAAACGTATTGGCATTGATTGAAACCCAATGACAAGCATTACTAACCATTACGATATGTCACATGCCTGAGACATGATCCACATGCATGCAAAGTGCCCGACAGGGACTGGTCTTTTGCAATCCCTACCTACGATCTTGAAACCTTCACATTTCCTTACGAAAACAACTAACTCAGACCATGCAACGGATCATCACGCCACCGATCAACAAGTACATAATATCACCAGACAGTTCATTGACCTTTCCTTATGCCTACCAAGCTACATTATCGTAACTTCAATACATATATCATATCTAGCCACATCCACAAATAATATTACTAAATTCATTACAAAACAACTAACACATATATGATATATACTATTACCAAAAACACATTTCCTATGTGGCAACCAACACCAAACATGCTTAGATACGCTTATTCTCTCTTATATACGGTGACTGAGTCACCAGAGAGAGAAGAGACTAGGGAAGACACTCTCCCATAGACTCGGTAAGGGGAGATTATATATGTAAGATGTAAATATCTTCAAGTTTTGGTCTTAAATAAATGTATGGCCTGTCCAAGACTTTTCATCACTCACTAAACTCCATTGTTTAGCCCAAACTAACGGGTACATATTGGCGGCAGGCGGTGGTCCCACGCCCCCGAAGAAGAGACCACCCGTCCACAATTACCCGGCTAAAACCGTCGTCGCCTACCTAGCTCCTCGTCAACGACTAGCCACGCCTATCAGAACGTTTGCCGTCTGCCAGTTCTCCTACCCATCAACCCGACTGCCAGAACGTTTGCCGTCTTCCAGCTCGCCTGTCCACCAGTCCGACTGCCAGAACATCTGTCGTTTGCCAGTCCATCCCCCTCCCCCACCACTTCGACTGCCGTCATTGCCTGACCAAGTATGCCATCTACCAGAAACGTCTGCCTACCTCACAGGTGTAACCTGCAGTTGTAGCCATCTTGAAGAGAGTCGGTGGTGATATCGATAAGGCATTCGATTTCAAAACACCCAGTGGCAGTTTGCCACCAATCCGAAGAGAGACCGCTGTCTAAAGAGAGACCGCTGATAGAGTAGGAAAAACCGCCGTCACCTCGACTCCCCACACTACCCCTCCCTAGCATGTCTGAGTAGGAGAGACTGCCCAGTTACAAGACTACCCACACTACTCCCCACCCCCATAGCGTGTCTGAATTGCCATTCACTAGTTACGCGACTAGAATTGTCAACTCAGAGCAGTGATTCCCAGCAATACAACTTCAAAACTTCAATCAACCCAACGCATTACCACATCAAACTCCAACTAAGTCACAAAAACTTTCAGTACAAAACATCAAAGCCCAGCATCAATCAAGCCCAGAGTATTGCCTTCAAGACTTAAAAAAAAGAAAAAAAGCAGCGTACTTACCAGCGACAGGTGCATCCTATACATCCCCCCTCCCCTCCAAACGACGATTGGGCTTCTATTCCACCCCTTGCCTCACCAACTATCCAGTAGAGCTGTCTGACACACAACGTCATCAAACACATCACGGAGCATTCTCGTAATCCAATCCTTAAGCTACACTACTTCTCTCTCATTCTCCTACTTCTAGAACGAGGCCAGGTGACTCCAACAGGTCGCAAGGCACCCAAGCCCAACACGCTGACTTCAGGGTCAGCAATTCCAAGCAATTGCATTCGGCGACTAGTCCCTGCCCAGTCCATCTACCCACCACCACTCCACAACAATCCCCTATGAAGCGACGATTCTAACTTCTTCCCACTCTTGCACCCCAATCAAATATAACACATCTACCAATTTACTTTATTATTATTATTATTATTATTATTATTATTTTTACCTTCACGTACGGTCCCTGCCAGGAACTTCGCGCCGGTAGAGCATAGCTAACGAGAGTGACCTCAACACTTTACCCATCTCTGCACCTACATCCACTGCCTCCACGCCGTGACCCACAGCAAGGACCTCTCCAACCACCTCCACCCACTTCACTCCCTTCCTCCACCGAGACACAAACTCCACGAAGAAAATGCAAACGTCAACAAAATCTCGGACAAGTTATCATCAAGTTCTTCTAAGCACCGTCAGTCTCCAATTACCCGACAGTGCATCTGGACTACGCATCAAATCCATATAAATCTACGTTAAGTACCCTGATTCCCAAATGTTTATACATTACTACACATTTATGTAAACACATTAAATAAAAATAGAAATATACAAACAAGCTAATAAATACATACACGTATAATAGAAACAATTATTAACTAATGCATTAAATAGAATCTACATACTAAGACATAAAGTGATAAACACTCACAAAATTCACTGCTAATTCTTCAAATCAACATAACTAAAGCATTCAAAAGAATCAGCATTCATAAGATGTAAAGTAAATAATACACAACCAAATCTTCAAATCCACATAGATCTACCAAAATGATTATACATATCAGCCAATAATACAAATAAACAAGTGCAAATAAACTAATACTACAAAAGAGACAATATTCTATACATAAAACCAAACAATACGAAATATATAAATTCCCAGTAATATAGAAATCGATATTACATACGAAACATCTTCCCGTATATTTTTGACACAATATACTGTCCTTGCAAGATATATTTCAAACTCATTCTATAAAATATCAAAGCAATACACCTTTCAAGTATAGTACAAACTGCAATATTAAGACACATTAACCATAATATCAACCTTGCCATCAAGTACTCAAATAATTATTGTTAACCTATATATAACAATTCAATATCACATTAAATTTTAACTTCTTTAGACGATCACACCCAGCAAATATGTACAGTTCTGTATATTCTACCCACACACCCAGCCCCACCCGCCCCAAGGAAGACTCACAGGCAGTCAAACCAAATCCAACACGCAATAGAATAAAATAAATCCCACAATGAACTAAATCAACACATAAATCAGAATTCGTTCATTTTCACTAAATATTTCACCTATATGAGACGCAAGATGTATCCTCCCATTATTAACCATTACTATATATCACACGCCATGACATATAATCCATATACGTAGAAAAAGATAGCCGACAAGCACTAGCCTTTAGCAATATCTTCAATCTTGATGACAACGCATTTCCTAATAACAATCATCTGACTCAGACAATGCAACGTATCATTGTGCCACCGTCGAACACAAGTACCTAATGCTACCAGACAGTTCATTAACCTTTCCATATAACTACCAAGCAACATTATCGTAACTCCAATGCATACATCATGTCTAGCCACACCCACAAGTAATACTACTAAACCCATTACAATGCAACTAACACGCTTATAATATATATCATTATCACAAACACATTTCCTATATGACAACCTACACCAAAGATACCTAGACATATTCTCCTTTATAACAGGCGACTGCGTTCGCCAGAGAGAGGAGCCTAGGGGAGACATTCTCCCTAATAATAAACAAAGAAAACCCAGAGAGGGTTTATCTGACCCCATTAAGCCCATTGTGTAGTCCCAACATTTTAACGGCTACAAAGATGTCGTTCGTTTCTAAAGGTTAACGCGGCATTAACGATCTCTTACTTGCCAAACCCATTCCATCTATGAAAAAATCTTCTCTATCTTCCTTCAGAGCGTGATGACCCAGGAATAGTATAACATTACATGAACAATCACTTTTCAATAATAGCCCCAACAATTTAACGGATACAAAGATGTCTTTCGTATCTAAAGGTTAACGCGGCATTAACGATCTCTTATTTGTCAAATCCATTCCATCTATAAAAAAAATCTTCTCTATCTTCCTTCAGATCGTGATAACACAGGAATATCATAACGTCACATGAACAATCACATTTCAACAATATCAAACTCAAAAATATAGTAACTCCATTAATTGTAAACACAATAGAACCATCTCCAATATACATTAGTCTAAACTTAGAATTAGAATGCACAAACTCCCATGCTTTTCACATGAACATATAGAATATTCTCACCTTACCAACTCATCTCTGAAACAATAAAACTCTGACAAACCCAACCAACACACAGAAACATTACACACAAAATTAAAAAACGACAACATACTACACAAAGCCAATTATTATTTCATGCCATAAACAATAATCAAAACCTATACACAAAATGTAATACATACAAAAGCCTCCATCTCAAACATACATTGTTTTTTAACTCAAATTCAAATTCAAGTTCATTGAAAAACACACATTTCCATAATCAGTATACATGAGTAATGATAAGAACAGCAGATTACTTAACAAAAATGACAATTTCCCACAAAAAAATATGATCAATAATCACTAACAAAATATCGACATAGCATCCATGAAACGTATATAAGCAACATTAATTTATAACATAGTGAAAAAAATGAATAAATGAATAAACTTGTATCCCGCCAATTCATCAATACAGATATATTATAACAAACAGATCAATAAAATCTATGCAACATTAGGATAGATATTAGATATGTCACACAGACGAAAAAAACAAAAAAAACATAAATAGATAGGTCAACCCATCAGAGATAATCACAAACCGTTACACTATAGTCCACCTGAACACTACCCAAAATAGGAAAACTGATATCACACACATTGAAATCTATATGTCTATACGTAAAAGTGTGAAATCTCATAAAAAAGAGATTACCAAAGATCTCGTTGAAACAAGAGAATAGGCCTCTCTTTACGGAACGATGTAAATTCATCTTATATTTTTAGATATGTAGAACAATCATACTTTTAAAATAACTTCACACAAACCAACAGTTATTGAAAATTTAGGACCTCTTGTATTCATTAAAGCTATGACCTCTTGTGAAAGTGCTACCCATTGAAAAGAGACCCCAAACTACGGTGGCAGATATTACCATACATTCTCTTTGAAAAGAGAAAAAATAATTTCACCATAGCTTACTGAATACAAAGATGTGATAATGTACGCAACCCCCCTCACTTTACTAGTACTCAACAATTCAAGGCAATAATGAATCTTACAAGTCAGTATCTCCCACTAGCGACGTGACACATTATCATATCTTTCTTTTGCAAATGTATAATTTTCTATGCCAAACTCCACCGTCTTGACCTTAACCCGTGGTACGAGGACGTTCCTCAAAGAGGTCGGAGAGGCATGTATCATACCATTACTATTCATTACGATATGTCACATGTCTGACACATGATCCACATGCATGCAAGGTGCCCGACAGGCACTGGCTTTTTGCAATCCCTACCTCCAATCTTGCAATCTTTACATTTCCTAATGATAAACAACTGGCTCAGACCATGCAGCGCATCATCACGCCACCGCTCAGCAAGTGCATAATATCACCAGACAGTTCATTGAGAGTTCCTTATACCTACCAAGCTACATTATCATAACTCCAACACATACATCATGTCTAGCCACATCCACAAATCATATTACTAAATCCATTACAATACAACTATCACATTACTCTACTATTACTTCTCTGGCGCTACAGACCCATTGAGGCCCCTGACCGTTACAAAAAGATGCCTCTAGACTCTCTGATCTGCTGCTAACATCTCTATGTCGTCGGGGTCGACGTCCAGGGATCGCAAGTTGTTCTCCATCACATTCTTCCATCTAGTGTGGGGGCGTCCTCGAGGTCTCCTGCCCACTATATCTTCGATGGAAACACGAGATGTGAATCTGTCTGGTCCGGATCTGAGAATGTGGCCAAGCCACCCAAGTTACGATGATCTAATGTAGTCAGTCTCTTGAGGCGTGGGTATTAGACCCGGACTTCACGTGTGTAACGCCTTCTCCATAAATCTAACTCGCCATCATATACCGGGCCGCAGATTGATTTAAAAGTATTATTCTCAAATCTCATAAATTTTGTCAACTAACACACACATAATATATATTACTATCACAAACGCCTTTTCTATGTGACAACCCACACCAAACATGCTTAGATACGTTTATTCCCCTTTATAAACGGTGACTGCGTCACCAGAGAGAAGACTAGGGGAGACACTTTCCCTTAGGCTCGGTAAAGGAAGATTATATCCCCAAGATGTAAATATCTTTAATAAATATAAAGTCTGTCCAAGACTTTACATCGCCCCCACTAAGCCCCATTGTGTAGCCAAACCTAACCGGTACATAAGTTGTAACAATCCTTGTAGCCACATTGTGAAATTTGAGGTTGTAAACCAGTCTCCACAACCTTGTAAGTTACAGTGAGTTTTGAGTATCCGCCACCTGTTACAGAGAACCTTACTGACGTTATAATATTTCAAAATAGAAATTTTCTTACGTATAGTATGATAATTCAAATTAATGAATTAATCTGTATAACTCAAGTGAATTTTAGAGTGGAAGTATATTTTGAGTAACTATCACGCTCCTAGTTGGCAGAGTTTGGCACTGCTTTTGACGTCAGAACTCCCGTTGCTTCCGATTAGATGGGTATATGATCCTCGCCTCTGGGAGCACTGGCGAGGTAGAAACTGTCCATTTTTTACACCTACGGTGAGGACAAGCTTACAAGCTACTCCTGTCAAAATCACCAAACCGGGATGTTGCAAATGAGGCACAAACACGTCGAGTTAAGCATGAGGCGAACGTCCGGCGGTCTCTCCGTGTGGATGCCTGCAACATTCTTTCTTGCACAACAACTACCTCTTTGCCGGCGGGTTGTTTTTAGTGAAAAGGATGCCTGCATGGAATCTTGCCCGGAGAGACCGAGGTGAATGGTACCGGTGTGTGAGTGAAGCAACGCCCTCCCTGGCGTATGCCCCCAGTTGAGGATTATGATTGAGTCTACACCAGTTATAAGCATGACTCATGAACGTCAACTCCGGCACGTTTCCCTGATGTTGATCCCACTCACAGTGGTCTCCACAATAGACAATCCAGGATGGAGGCGGTGAAAGGGTTGCTCGAGAATTTATGTTTGGGGAAAGTTGAATGAATTTATGGAGAAATATTTGGAGTCGGAAGGGTGGCTGCATGGGAGCTTGTTCGGAAAGACCGTGGAGAGTGGCGTCGGCGA
>NC_134807.1:52310752-52318252 GCF_046742065.1 Oratosquilla oratoria
ATCCCCCAAGTAAAGACCGGTAATGGGAGGCGGGGCCACCCATGGAGGACAAATGATTGCCAGCACGCCGTCCTAAACAATCACTGCTACCTGAGAGAGAGAACAGAGGAAACCTTTACCGACATGAAGAGAACTTAAGCGGAACAGCGAGGACAGTAACCTCAATCTCACTGCATCCTGGAAGAGATTCAAGATTATGAAGATGGGCTACAACCCTCCAAGCAGAGACTTTACTGCCCCCGACAGAGGATTGCTACGCACTCCGAAGGAAAAGGCTTTCTTCACCATTTCGTCGGATAACCTCCTCGAGGTTCAACAAAGGGCTTGCCAAGAAGAAGCCTGCATGGATCTCTCCATCCCGCCAGGAGCGGACGCAGACCTCACCCTCCAGGAGCTACGATGAGCGTTGAGGGCAACTAGGGCCACCAAGAAGTCCCCAGGTGGTGACAGGGTCACATACCCACTTCTGCAAAACCTTTCTACCTCCATGCAAGAGGACCTTCTTTCCCTCTTTAATAAGTGCTGGAAGGAAGGAACTGTTCCTAATACTTGGAAGCACGCCATCGTAGTGCCTATCGCTAAGGCAAAAAAATAGAGTGGGAAGTTCGTTAGCCACAAACCAGTAGCCCTAACCGCCCATATTAACAAGGTATACAAGAGAGTGGTGCTAAATCGCTTAAAGGATTCTGTCGACTCCAGAGGAGCACTTTTAAAACTTCAGGCTGGGTTCAGTAAAGGGGAAAGTGTCACGGACCATGTCATGCGGCTATCTGAGCACATACACAGGGTCCAGAGGAAAAAAAAAAAAAAGGCACTGCATACGTGCTTCCTCGACATCACCAAGGCCTTTGACACCGTCTGGCACGCCAATTTACTGAGTAAGCTGAAATCCTCGCTCCTTCTTCTCTGGCCCTTTTCATCTCGGCAAGAGGAGAGGGAGCTCTCAGTACTAAGGCACCTGTCGAAATGGGGTTTCCCAAGGTTCAGTTGTAGCCTCCCTCCTCTTCACATTGCTCATTGTAAATGTGGGGAAATGAGTACGAGGGGACACTGCCTATGCTGTTGACATAGACCTATGGAAGAAGACGAGCCACCGGCGACCAAAGAGGGACTCAACCCAGCACTTCCAGAGCCAGGTCGACTTGGGAGTGACCCAACTTATAAGCCTTGGATTCTCGCTCTCGGCAGGCAAGACAACCTATGTGCCTGTCCACCAGATAGGATTCAACAACGGCACATATCTAGAATGGAACCACATTAAGATCTGTGGAGCTCCTGTAAGACCTGAGAAGTCCATCCGGTACCTAGGGGTTATATTCCAGAGAGACGGCAGATACTCTCAACACATTCAGCAGGTTACACTCAACGCACAACAGGCCCTCAACCTTGTCAGAGTTATTCGGCACGACCCCTAGTGCCAACACCGCAAAACTCTAGTTCCCATCTTTCAGATTCTAGTGCGATCAAGGCTTTGGGGTGACAGGGCTACATGATCTGCCAAGGGATGCAGCGCACAAGATGACCCAGACTGAATGTCAGGCATTATGAGTGGGATTCGGTTTAACGCGATCGGTCCCTCATGAGTAGGTGTACAGTGAAACTGGCATCCTGCCCCTCTGGTGTCATATCAGAAGGGACGCCTACCGATACCTCTTCTGATGAGCCAGAGTACCGAATTCGATTGACGAGGAACTCTCCAAGGGATGGATCGCGGCTCCACCGACGGAACCCTTCTGCGGTCTGCCTACCTCCGTCAATGATATCTGCCTCCAAGCCGGACTTCAACCTAGCGATCGCCGCTTTGTGGACCAGATTCAGGTAGACTCCTTTCCTCCTTGGGCCTTCTCACCACCTGCAGTGAGAATTGAAGTATGTGGACTAGACCACCATGCAAACCACCATCTGCTGCCGGAAAGTACCGAGAAACTCCTAGCAGAACATTACGCTGGGGAGTTTCTAGTGTATACGGACGGTCCTGCTCTTGAAGACGGTCGCACGGGAGCTGGCTTTTTCCTACAACCGCCTCCAAAGCTTTCCTTTTCTTTTTTTCCCAGTTTCCTATGTAGAACGTGGGCTTCTTTCTAGTTTGGAAAGAAGCCCACGTTCTACATAGGAAACTGGAAAAAAAGGAAAGCTTTGGAGGCGGCATACATTGCTACCGAGAAAACAACAAATTCTCGTAAGGGGTTCATATCCTGAGCCCAAACGTCCGCACAGCTGGCAGTTGGCGAGTGTGGGGGGACAACAAGACCGGGATGAGGTCACGCAGGGTCGTCAGATCACAATGTAAGCTGTTGATGGACTTTGATTCTTATTCTGTATTCAGTCCACTGAGGAAGGCCCAAGAGCTCGAAACGTCTGGTTCTGAATAATGCTCCATACTCTAGCCTTAACGTTTCATTTTGCCACCTCACCTCCATATTTGTCTGTCTTTACACACACAAACACATACACACACACACACACACACACACACACACACACACACACACACACACACACACACACACACACACACACACACACACACACACACACACACACACACACACACACACACACACACACACACACACACACACACACACACACACACACACACACACACACACACACACACACACACACACACACACACACACACACACACACACACACACACACACACACACACACACACACACACACACACACACACAAACACACACACACACACACACACACACACACACACACACACACACACACACACACACACACACACACACACACACACACACACACACACACACACACACACACACACACACACACATATATATATATATATATATATATATATATAAATATATATATATATATATATATATATATTCCTGGCCGCATGTAAACTAGTTCAGTTCCGATCAACTAATAAACGACGATCTATCTGCTAACACTCCTTTGTTCTCACCACAGCGGTTACACTCCCTTTCACCACTCCCTTCTACTATTCCTCTCATTCCTCTTCACCCCCTCTTGCCCTTTCCTTATTCCTTATCTAATTATCTTCTTTCTCACCCTCCTTTTTCCTTCCCATTGCATTGACCCCTTCCTTCTGTTCTTTATTCCTTCTCCCTTCCTCTCCCAATCCTCAAGCATTCTCTTCCTTTTTCTTCCTTCCTCTTTTTTTTTCTGCTTACCACAATCTGGCTGTTGATCTAGTTCATGAGTCTTCAGTGAAGACTAGCACTTTAACCTCTTCAACTATACTACCTCGTCCAGGCCCTCTCCTATCCTCACATATACCTTGACGCCTTTACTACAGATTTCATTTTGACAAATGCTAGACGACTTTGTTCAGCTGAGTGGGATGAGTAGATTCAAGGAAAATGGGTTTTCAAATCTTCTCACTCCCTCGACTAAACAGAATAGTCCAACGTCAATTAACCAAAATAAAATCTACAGAGACGTTACAGGGGCGTCGCCATGCGGCACTGTTATCGCTCTTTTCCGGTACGCTCCCACATGTTACAGTCCGCTGTGACTCCCAAAAATTCACCAAAGGAATTGTACTATTTGACCATTTTTTCTGACAATTCCTACATGAAAAATCAAAATAACGACTCCTGACACTGGTGCTTATAAGGTTGCCTTCGATACAACAAAGCAGGACAATCCTTTGTTTAAGAGTAATTACAAATACAATAATTACTGAGCAAAACGCGAGGTATGTTTATACTCAGTTCTGAGATTACTTTGTCCGTATGCGTGAAAAGATTATTAGTTATAATAAAGTAAGATATAAAACAATGCGCAGAAATCTACTGCACCTATAATGTGATATAAGTAAAAGTAAAAATAATCCCTAAAAGTTGAACCGAAAATAAAGAATATGCCGAGGTCGAAAGTCATCATCCATACAATTGACATTTGTACAAGTTACCAAGCATTCTAAAATTCTTAATATTTATATACATTTTCACCATATATTGATTATTCCATAAACGGTATTTTAACAGTACTCGTATAAACGGTATACTTACCTCTTTTGTAAAAATTTTAAATACCGTTTGCTTTTTGATACTATTTTGCTGCTATACAGCTTGAAAATACTAATTAAGTTAAAAAAATAACCCATGTTGGCTCGTGTATGAGCACTTCAGAACTGTAGCACCCCCTATTTTCACTCGATATTATTTATAACATTCAATATAATGAGTATTTTTTCTTTAATTATTTCTTTATACTTGTACATTATGTAGCCCTTAAGCTAAATGTCAGTAGCCATCCCTTAGTTCATTAAGATTTTACAAAAATCCTTGTATGGAACTGTGCACTCCACAGTTCCGGCGATGCTATATTTGGTTTTCATGCGCGTACGGAGGTACTTAATAAGTGCAAGCTCGGAAGTAATTAAAGCTTATATGTCTCGTATGATGAACTGTACAATGAGGACACACATCCTTCCCTCGACAATGCTCAGAGGTCCCTGACGTTCTCCAGATAGTGTGGACACTCGGCGCTGCATTCAACATTGCCAACTGCCTCATGAAGCGATGCACGAGGTTCAGTATGAACTAGGCTTAAGACAGCAACGAGAGGACAATTGAGCTGCATACCCATCCAAATTAATATACATCACAAGTACAATCGAGCTGCTATCTTGACTGCCATTGAAACGGGATCTCAAATGACTCTCACAAGAAAATCTTTTGGTGGGTAGAATTAATCCAATTGTAAGGGTTATACAACTATCTTATTGTTGCCCATGGCTATTGCGTACATAGTTGAAAGCCTCTGAGTGCGATGAAATGACAGACATTCCTCCCGGAAGTCTCGTGACAAAATGGTGACGTCAACATCCGGCACCGTGAGTTCTATTCCGTGTTTACTGTCCCTACCTATCTGTGATACCGAGTTGCTGCTTAATGGAACATGGTGGAGTGAATGAAATATTTTAATACTAATTAAATTTTGTTTGTTCTTACGAAATAAGCCAATTTTTTATATGTGTATACTAATGTTCATTAACTGGGGTTGATGTCTAATTCTAGTCGCGACAATAATATGAATCTATTGTATTTCGTTTACCCTTAAGATTGAACAGTGACCATACGTGAAATATTTGAATAGCTCCTTTCCTTTTTTTTTTGCGGAAAGGTGTGGAAAAGTTAATTTTTCCTCTTCCAATTTAATTTTGGCTGTAGCGTTCGTCGGTAGGCTTACATAACCTATTTTCTATGGTAATATTTGCTGTTCCCCAAACCTTGTCTCATGAAGTACTTAGGTTATAATGGGTTGGAAGTAACCGGCAGCCACTTCTTCCATTTTATGCAAATAATTGTTAGAAAATTACGGATGCCCCCCCCATACACACACACAAACAGTTGCAGGCTATTCAATTATCATTTGCTGCTAACATCAGCTTTCAAGACCTTTACGGGTTATCGACTGCTATGACTATTTTCTACTTCCTCATTGTTCTTTTTTTATACCTTTATGACTTCACCTGTTATATTGACCCCAAGGATAGAATCCCTTATTATTGCCAACGAAATACTAACACATTCAATAACTGGAAGATATACAATTAATCTTTAGTGGCCTGGCAGATATGATATTCAGTTTAGGGTTAAGAAGATCGAATTTGTTCCAAGTAATCGTTTGGCAAAATTTAAGATAGATAATGAAATAGGACTACTACCTTTGGACCACAAAGTATCGAGATAACTGGAAGGGACAAGCAGACTCCTAAATAGTGCAAACGAGGAATGACTGAATTTCTTGCCCAAGAATGGCAAACATATGAGCCTGCATTAATTTAGGTCTTCAGTGCCTCATTACAGGCCATGAAACACAATGTCACTTTGCGTTTGTCAATGGTAAGACCCAAACACAACCTATGAAAAATTTAAGATATTATGAAGAACCCGATTCCAGAATCCTGCTGTACTGTCACTATGATACAACTGCAAAACGTGAGGATGTCAACATCATCATCCGCAGTATAGTCTGTTATCTCTTCTCCTATACTTTCTGTGTCAATACCCACCCTCCACTTCTCCCACATTCTCTCCTGTTATCCCCTCTACTATATCCCTTTCTTTGGCAAGCCCCTCTACTTCTCTTCTATTATTTCCTCTTATGTTCTCTCCTCTTATCTTCTTTCTTCTACTCCTTTTTCTGCCGCTCCCTTCTACACCTCTCCTTTTGTTTCCCCTCATTTCCTCTCCTCTTATCTCTTCCTCTTCACTCACCTCCCACTACCTCCTTCATACTCCCAAACAGTTCGAGAATCTCTACAGCAGGGAGACTTTATAAAGCCAATTTTTTTCCTCTACGAAGATTAATCAGTCCGGGAAGTGCGTGTCATCAGAACTAAATTACTTGGATGATGCATTGCTTATGAAGCAGAAACAGAAATGACACGAGGAACCAAGACCTGCATCCACAAGTACTTTCAGTATTAAAATAACTTTTAAGGTTACATTTTTACTACTAAATATTATAAGTGGTTTTAGGGTTATCTAAATTTTATTTTTATCATAGATATATATTTTTAGTATACAAGGATTTATAGCAAATTTTAGATATTTTTGATTTGAATATTGTCAGATTCTATTCAGCTTATATGTGCGTGTGTGTGTGTGTGTGTGTGTGTGTGTGTGTGTGTGTGTGTGTGTGTGTGTGTGTGTGTGTGTGTGTGTGTGTGTGTGTGTGTGTGTGTGTGTGTGTGTGTGTGTGTGTGTGTGTGTGTGTGTGTGTGTGTGTGTGTGTGTGTGTGTGTGTGTGTGTGTGTGTGTGTGTGTGTGTGTGTGTGTGTGTGTGGAAGAGAAATGAACAATTTGGAAGGAAATCTATAATGAAGGAGTGGATAAGTATGTACCTAGACAAAAACAGGAAAGGGTATATATAAAATGAGGCAAAATACAGAAGAAATAAAGCTTGGAAAAAGTGGAAAAAGGAAAAAATGAGAAATGGAAAATATACACCAAACTAAGAAATGAATATGTAAAAATACGTAGAGAAGAAAAGAGAAATTACGAAAAGGACATAATAGACAAATGTAAAGATCAACCCAAATAATTTTATAGATATGTAAACGGTAAGCTAAAAATCAAACAGGAAATACTTAAATTACGTCAAGGTAACAGAGAATACATAGATGATATAGAAATGGCAGATATTATGAACAAACATTTCAAATCTGTATTCACCAAATGTGAAAAAAATCTACGAAACTGTGATAAAAGAATTAAAGTAAGATTTCCTCCATTGAAGAAATTAGATATTACACAAAATGAAATAAGGAATAAAATATTAAAGCTTGACGTTAACAAGTCACATGGCCCGGACGGAGTTGTAAACTGGATAATGAAGGAATGTATAGACGAACTAACAGGAAAAATATACAAAATAATTGAATGCTCACTCAAAGAAGGAAGACTACCAGGAGACTGGAAAAATACCTATATACTGTCAATATATAAAGGGAAAACAAGGAAGACCCAACAAATT
>NC_134807.1:52328252-52333252 GCF_046742065.1 Oratosquilla oratoria
ACAGTTATTATTACAGAATTATTAGTATTATACTATTATTATTATTACAATATTGTTATTATTACAGTGTTAGAGTATTATCCTTATGTGTTTCTATGCCATATCATACATTACCTATACGTATACTGCTACGAAAATCTACGGCCGATATTTTCGATGACAGGAATTTTGGCATGACCGGACCACCCTTCCCCCCAATTAGTCCGGGGTTTCGAGGTTCGACTGTATATGTGTATATATACATAAATATATATATATATATATATATATATATATATATATATATATATATATATATATATATATATATATATATATATATATATATATTGCCTCAAGGAGTGACAAGTGAATGGAAAAGGTGGTAGGGAAACCCAGGTTGAACCAGGAACACCAATTACATTTGTGTTTCTGGTTTAACCTGTGTTTCTTAACCACCTTTTCTTTTCATATATATATATATATATATATACATATATATATATGTATATATACAAGTATATATATATATACATGTTGAACATTTTTAGATGCTCCGCCATGGGATACGAACCCTGACCCGTGCGTCGAAAATCACGAGGTCAAGACGCTAGCAACCATGCTACGGTGATGGGCTTCACGTAACAATGGAAGATCTAGTCTCAATTTCATCTAATCCCGTATTAGGCGAGCCCTCCGACAAGTTGGGTAAATACGGGATTAGATGAAATTGAGACTAGATCTTCCATTGTTACGTGAAGCGTGGTCGGGGACTAGTACAGTCCTTTTGAACCATCACCGTAGCATGGTTGCTAGCGTCTTGACCTCGTGATTTTCGACGCACGGGTCAGGGTTCGTATCCCATGGCGGAGCTTCTAAAAATGTTCAATCTGTCTTAAACATACCCAATATATATATATATATATATATATATATATATATATATATATATATATATATATATATATATATGTATATACATATATATATACATATATATACAGTATATATATATATATATATATATGTATATGTATATGTATACATGTATGTATCAAGGACTACTTATACACAGGACGTGCGCACCCAGATCCCTGAGTCCTCTAGCGGAGGCTATTGCTTTCCTTATAGCCTAACATTTTATATTGGACAAATATATCAAAACTAGAAACCTAACATTGTATATAGGACAAATATATCAACTATTGACTTATTCAATCCAGTATAAGTTAATATAAACTTTTATAAGGAAATAAGAAACTAATGTTAAGGCACTGTTATGCTTTGAAATGCCAATTTTAGCCGGACTTAACAGGTATTATTGCATGTGTGTGTGTGTGTGGACACCAGGGTTGGTAACTTTTTTTATTTTTTGAAAATATAATAAATCGATTTTTTTATTTATTTAGATAAGATTTGTTTGATTTAAATAGATTTATTTTTATAGATTTTAAATATTATGGGATTGCTATCTGATATACGATCTGATTGCTAAAGGACATTTTTAGCATATCAATATAAGGAGCAGTGTTATATAGACTTGCCATAAGTAGTATATATCACTGTGCAGCCCACAACAAGTTTCAACAAGATTCTTGTTGAAACTTGTTCTGGGTAAGCAGCTTCTCACTGAGTCAGTTGCTGCTTTGGAATCAACCAGGAAGGATGTCTTCCGGACCTGGCAGAGTGGTTCCTTCAGGCAGAAAAAATTATCCTGTCTGGAATTCTTTTGAAAAACTACCAACAAATTCTGGCAAAGGGTACTGAGCTAAATGCTAAGACTGTAGCCAGGAACATCAGGGCATTGTGTCAAGATTAAAATCTCATAGAGATAAATGACAAGGTCAGCCACAGCATACAGAAGAAGAAATTGATGGCCCAGGTAAATAATTTTACTTATATTGTGTGCATTTCTCCCTTTTCATACGCAACTATATAAATTTGGTGAACAGTGGAAAGCCTGTGCAATAAAAATGTGAAGGCCTAAAGAGATTATACTTCAACTTCATTACTTCTAAGCGTGGGTAATGACTATATCACTATAATATACTGTATCCACTCAACTTTGGGGCCTAGATGATTGTTATTCATTTCATTCAACATTGTGTAATATATTTCATAGGTTCCATTGAAATTCAACCCACATGGGATTCAGCCCAAAAGGGATTTAGCCTAACCTAACCCAACTAACTGATTATTTTTAGTGAATTTAAAAGTGGACTGAATCCTGTGTGGGCTGAATTCCAAGCCCACCTATTTCATATACTGTTAATTATTTCCAAATAATTTAGTGGCTTCTGTGAATATGATCATTATCTAAAAAAATAACTACTGTACTCAAAAGTAGACTAAATCACACTGTATTCATTCATTTATTTATTCATTTATAAATTATGCAATATGCTAAAATTTTCTGTTTCCATTTCAGGAACTGCATCAACAGCTTCAATCCCTTCATCATCGGCTCCACTTGAATTATCTGCAAACCTGACTCCACCATTAAAAAGGTCACTATCAGTCTCCTCCACAGGCGCCACTTCTGCTAAATAATATTCATCTAAAAGAAAGTCATCAACATCTCTGGACAGATTTATCATAACTTCAGCCTCTCAAAGGGAAAATCTCGACAAAGAAGTTGCAAGAACTATATTTGTTACAAATTCACCATTTCGTCTTGTTTAGCATCCTCATTTTCTCAAGATGGTTCAGAACCTGAGGCCTGGTTATATTCCTCCATCCAGAAAAGATATTGCTGATAAGTAATTGGATCTCGTGTATGAAAGGGAATATAAAAAGGGTGCAGATGACCTGAATAATGAAACTGTATGTCTTTCAATTGATGGGTGGTCTAACATCCATAATGAGCCCATAATATGTGTCACTCTAACGACATCCACTGGTCAGATTTATTCAGTTGACACAATAGACACATCAAAGAAACCTCACAGTGCTGAATATCTTCTACAACTTGTACAAAATTCGATCAAGAAGGCTGAGCAAAAATTTGGCTGTCACATTGGAAGTGCTGTGACAGACAATGCAGCAAATGTCACCGAGATGAGAAAACTCTCGGAGGAATCGAGGGAACCTGAGCATACCGTCCTCACATACGGCTTATACCGTTCCTTGTATACATGTGGTAAGTCTATATAACACTGCTCCTTATATTGATATGCTAAAAATGTCTTTTACCAATCAGATCGCATATGAGATAGCAATCCCACAATATTTAAAATCTATAAAAAAAAATCTATTGAAATAAAATAAATCTGATTTGAATAAAAAATAAATAGATTTTTTTATATCTTAAAAAAAAAAAAAAAAAAAAATCGCCAACCCTGGTGTCCACTAACCTTATACAATAATACCTGTTAAGTCCGGCTAAAATTGGCATTTCAAAGCATAACAGTGCAATAACAATATTTTCTTATTTCACTATAAAAGTTTATATTAACTTATACTGCAATAGTTGATATATTTGTCGTATATATAATGTTAGGTTTCTAGTTTTTATATATTTGTCCAATATAAAATGTTAGGTTACAAAGAAAGCAATGGCCTCCGCTAGCGGACCCAGGGATCTGGGTGCGCACGTCCTGTGTAATAGTAGTCCTTGGTATGTATATAAGCCCCACAGGGAACATTCCTAAAAAAAAAGTAAAGGCATAAGAGGGTCTGAGGGTTTTCCAACCAGTACCCTAAGGTTTGGGTCTTTTAATGAGTAGAGATGTAACTACAAAGTAATGTCGTAACACATTCGTAAAAATCAGCAAGAACCCACTGTGTTGAATAAGAAGAAGATCACAGTCCGTGATCGAAATATATGGATATAATTCATTTCATTTCTTCTTATCCAACACAGTGGGTTCTTGTTGAATGGAGTGTAGATGTCTTACAGATAAGAGTAAAAGGGAAGGGATAGGTAGTATATTTGTGAGAAGAAAGATGGATGTGCTGGCTTTGAGTGAAACTAAGTTGAGAGGGAATGGCGATTGTGAGTTTGGGAGTGTACTTGGTAGGTTCTCAAGAGTGAAGATAGGGCGAAGGATAGAAGGGGTGGCTATACTAGTAAGTGAAGAAATAGGTAAACGTGTAGTGGAGTGGAAGGAGGTTTCTTCAAGGATAATGTGAATGTTGAGATGTACAAGGGGTGAAAGTGGTAGTAGACTGGAAGTGAGCATAAAGGGAGAGCGATTGGAGAAAATAGATAGTTTTAGATACTTGGGTGCGAATGTGGCAGGAAATGGTGGAATGGAGGTGGAGGTAGAATGTAGATTGAGAGAAGCGAGTAAATGTCTTGGTGGATTAAAATGTGTAATGAGGAATAGACATTTGGGAATGGAGGCTAAGAGGAGTTTGTATGAAGGAGTGATTGTGCCAACAGCAGAAACATGGAACATAAAAGAGGAAGAGAGGAGGAGTTTGAATGTGTTTGAGATGACGTGTCTGAGAAGTATGATGGGGGTTACTAGACTGGATAGAGGGAGAAATGAGGAGGTGAGGAGGAGAACAGGGGTGGTAAGGGAGTTGGGAGATAGGGTGGATGAAAGAGTATTAGGATGGTTTGGACACATGGAAAGAATGAGTGAAGAAAGACCAGTGAAAGATATATGGAAGGCAGATGTGGAGAGAGTGAACGTGAGGAGGCGTCCTAGGATGAGATGGATGGATGGGGCGAAAGGGGTTTTGGGAAAGAGGGGAATGTCTGTTGAGGAAGGACGGGAGAGGACAGAAGACAGGGTGAATGGAGAATGGTTGTATATGGATGATGTTGTGATGCATGAGATGGAATGGGTGAGGGGATGGCGGGTGAGGTAGTATATGTGAGCAAAATTTGACGCAGCCCGAAGGAATTTCTCACAATCTTCTCCTTTTATGCATGAGGGGACGGAGAGGGGGGGTCGCCGAATTAATGAAGCGGCCTTGCTGTGGATGTGCTGTGTCTTGCGACACTACTTCTGACCCAGGGCAGTGGACAAGGTGCAGGGATGACCCGTCATCCAGTAGGTGCCAAGAAAAGA
>NC_134807.1:52340752-52348252 GCF_046742065.1 Oratosquilla oratoria
CCTGTGGGCGATTTCCTCAACATTTTTCCTTGGGTGTAACACACATCCGCAACCACAAAAATGTATTTGGGGCTCCCAGTTGGCGCACATTCTCCAATTCTTCCACGTATAGACTTATGCTATCACTAACAATGTATAATCTTCTGAAGAGATCTTAAATCACGTTTTTCTAAACAAGAAAATACCTATTAATGTAGATTGAATACTTTTGGAAATTATATAAAATATCAAAGACTAAAAGTTATATTTCCAGAGCTGATACTAAATAGAAGTCTAAGATCGTAACTGATTATATAGATCACAGTGATAGTAGTTGTTACTCCGTCGATACATTGATCCACAACTGCGGACACCCGAACCTCATCCATCGTATATCAAAACTTGCAAATATATCACAACAAAGTAATGTCCACCAATGTCCACGCAACGCCGGACACGTGACCTGAGCCCCCTTCCCTTCCTACTTACCTCACTACTTCTGTATAAATACTTGCTGTTTTCCACTCTGTAATTCACATCTGCTGAAGAGGATCACAGTTAGTGGTCGAAATATACGGGTCTTTTTACTTTCGCTTACTCTTCTCCGAAAGTGAGTCATTAGTATTATTGCAAATATATATTTCGCTATTGTTTCAGTAACACTATTTAGTTTATAACAATTGTATCATACGAGAAATAAAGTATGTAGAACCGTATTAAACACTCAAAAACAAAATATTTGTAGTTTTGGTACTTCATTAGTAACTTCTGGGTGTCCGGCAAGGCCGATACAATTTCACCCAAACTATTTACAGCTTGGTTGGAAAAAAAATTCAGAAGGTTCAGTTTAGAAGAGTACGGTTAGAAGACTGATGGCGAATATCTTAATAACCCAAGATTTGTAGATGACATTATTCTCCTTTTAGAAAGGGCAGACAACTTGCAAAATATGCTGGGAGTCTGAATAAGGAAAGTCTCAAAGTAGGCTTAAAGATGAATAAGAGTAAATCAAAAGTAATGTTCAACAGGAAAGTTCAAAGTAAAGAGATTGTATTGATGATAAGAATCTTGAAGAAGTTGAAGAGTATAATTATTTAAGCCAGATGGTGAAAGTAAATGATAATGAAAAACATGTTATAATTGGTTGGAGATTGTTTGGTAAGTGTAAATAAATTGAGAGGCTCGCTGCATTTATCTTTAAAATACAAGACTTAGGAACTAAACAAGGAAAAGGAGACAAACCTAAGGAGTGCCCAGAGAAAAAATGGAGAGAGCAGTGGTGGGAAAAACGCTTAGCGCTAGAAAGAGAGTAGGTTGGGTGCGAGAGTAGACTAGAGTAAAATATATTGTGAGGGCTGTTCTTAAGTAGATGGTGGTATTTTTTTGTCTTATAATAGTAAGACGTATGGAAAATACTATTAAGAAAACAATAAGTGCACAACTAGCTATCACTTTAAATGAGGTATATATATATATATATATATATATATATATATATATATATATATATATATATATATATATATATAAAATGGTGACCCCACCCCCTTTCCGTTCTCTCATGCAGAAAAAGAGAAGACAGTGAGCAATCCCTTCGAGCTGCGTCAAAATAGCATTCGCACATATGTACCCTCTATCCTCTATCCCTCAGCCCTCCCTTCTTTTCATAAGTGTCATCAATACACATTCATCCTTCACTCATCCCTATCTCCTGTCTGCTCCCTTCTTTCCTCAACAAACAGTCCTCTCTTTTTCAACGTCCCTTTCGCCACATTCATCTATCTCATCCTCGGTCGTTCCCTCAAGTTCACTCCCTCTATATATATTTTCCACACTTCTTTTACTAATCTTTCATCACTCATTCTTTCCATATGTCCAAACCATCCCAATAATGTTTCATCAGCCCTATATGCCATCTCCTTTTCCACTCCCATATGATGCTGTCGGTACAATCATCCCTTCATACAATCTCCTGTTTGTATCCATTCCCATCTGCTAATTTACTTGCTTCTTTCAATCTACAATCTACCTCCACCTCCATTCCTCCCTTCCTACCACATACGACCCCAAATACCTAAAACTATCCACTTCCTCTGGCCTCTCTTCTTTTAGACTGACTTCCATCTCACTGCTATTCTACCATTGAACATCTCATCACCTTGCTTTTACCCACATTTACCTTCAACTTTCTCCTATCGCATACCTTCCCGAACTCCGTCACTAACTCCCTTAATCCCTCCTCTGACCCTGCTACAAGCGCAGTGTCGTCAGCAAACAACAACTGGCTCACTTCCCACTTTTCTCCATTTTCTTTAACCATCTTCAGTCCCCTGCCCATTGCCGTCGCCTATACATCCCGAACTATCCCGCCCATGTACACATTGAACAACCATGGCGACATGACACAACCCTGATGCATTCCCACCTTTACCTTAACCACTCGCTCTCTCCTTTTCCTATTCTAACACAGGCTATACTTTTCTCATAAAGATTCTTGACTGTCCTTTACGGCTTTCTCCCAATCCCTTGTATCTCCAACACCTCCCACATTGCATTTTTGTATACCCTGTCATAAGTCTTTCCCAAATCCATAGAGCCCTCACCCCCCCAAAAAAAAAACTCACCTTTTCCTAAAAATTTCTTGCATATCTGCCTTACCACAAAAATCTGATCCACGCAGCCTCTACCTTTCCTAAACCCACACTGTTCATCACCAACTACTCCCTCTGATTCTCTCTTAATCCTCTCAATCAAAATCCTCCCATAACCCTTCTCAATTGCACTCAACAAACTGATCCTTCTAAAACTACTACATTCATTTTTATCCCCTTTTCCCTTGTAAAGCGGAACTATACAGGCATTCCTCCAGTCCTCCGGTTTTCTACCCTCTTTTAGACACATTAAATAACCTCACCAGCTTCTTTCAGACACTACATGACATTCATTTAATACAGGAGACTTACCTGTTCTTATCATTTTCAGATCTACTTGCTCCTCATATTTTCTTATTTCTCCTCCCTTTTCCTCTCCTATCACCGTCATTTTCTTAGCGCCTCCCACTGCTACCACCAATCCCTCCCTATCCTCCTCCACATTCAACAACTTTCTAAAATACTCCACCCATCTTCCACGTATTGCCTCCTCTTCCGTTAAGATTTGTCTATCTATACCTTCTACATTTTATTCTCTACTTAATTCACCTCCATTTCCTCTCTTGTTTCTTTCCAAAACATATTTTTACGGCTTTCAAAAATTTCTATCATACTCCTCCTCCATTTTACATCTGCTCTCCTTTTTTGCCTCCTATATCTTTTGCTTTACTTGTCTTCTTTGTATGTATATCTACATAATATATGTATCATAAATGTGTACGTACATAATATGTATATATAATGAATGCATACATACATAATATATACATATCATAAATGTATGCATACATACATACATACATATGTACATATATATATATATATATATATACATATATATATGTACATATATATATATATATGTATATATATATATGTATGTATATATATATATGTATACATACATATATACATATATATATATATATATATATATATATATATATATATATATATATATATATCAAAGACTACTATTACACAGGATGCGCAAACCCATATTCCTGGCTCAGCTAGAGGAGGCCATTGCTTTCTTTATAACCTAACATTTTATATTGGACAAATATATCAAAACTAGAAACCTAACATTGTATATAGGACAAATATATCAACTATTGACTTATTCAATCCAGTATAAGTTAATGTAAACTTTTATAAGGAAATAAGAAACTATTTTTAAGGAACTGTTATGCTTTCAAATGCCAATTTTAGCCGGACTTAACATGAGGTTATTGGATACTAGATTTGGCGATTTTTTTATATCTTGAAAAAAATAATAATAAACTCTATTTTTTTTTATTTAAATCAGATTTATTTGATTTAAATCGATCTTTTTTTTTATAGATTTTAAATATTGTGGGCTTGCTATCTAATACGCTATCTGGTTGCTAAAGGACATTTTTAGCATATCAATATAAGGAGCAGTGATATATAGACTTGCCACAAGTATACTGTACAAGGAACGGTATAAGCCTACATGTAGTATATATCACTGTACAGCCCACAACAAGTTTCAACAAGATTCATGTTGAAACTTGTTTTGGGTAAGCAGCTTCTCACTCAGTCAGTTGCTGATTTGGAATCAACCAGGAAGGATTTCTTTTGGACCTGGCAGAGTAGTTCCTTCAGGCAGAAAAAACTATCCTGTCTGGAATTATTTTGAAAAACTACCAACAACTTCTGGCAAAGGGTACCGAACTAAATACAAGGACTACAGCCAGGAACTACAGGGCATTGTGTCAAGATTAAAATCTCATAGAGATAAATGCCAAGGTCAGCCACAGCATACACAAGAAGAACTTGATGACCCAGGTAAATAATTGTACTTATATTGTGTGCATTTCTCCCTTTTCATCCGCAACTATATACTTTTGGTGAACAATGGAGAGCATGTGCAATAAAAATGTGAAGACCTAAAGAGATGATACTTCAACTTCATTACTTCTAAGCGTGGGTAATGACTATATCACTATGATATACTGTAACCACTCAACTTTGGGGCCTAGATGATTGTTATCCATTTCATTCAACATTGTGTAATATATTTCATAGGTTCCATTGGAATTAATCCCACATGGGATTCAGCCGAAAAGGGATTTAGTCTAACCTAACCCAACTAGCCCATTATTTTTAGTGAATTTAAAAGTGGACTGAATCCTGTGTGGGCTGAATTCCAAGCCCACCTATTTCATATCCTGTTAATTATTTCCAAATAATTTAGTGGCTTCTGTGAATATGATCATTATCTAAAAAGATAACTACCGTACTCAAAAATAGCCTAAATCACACTGTATATTCATTTATAAATTATGCAATATGCTAAAATTTTCTGTTTCCATTTCGGGATTTGTTTCAACAGCTTCAATCCCTTCATCATCGGCTCCACTTGAATTATCTGTTAACCTGACTCTACCAATAAAAAGGTCACTATCAGACTCCTCTACAGGCGCCACTTCTGCTAAATAATTTTCATCTAAAAGAAAGTCATCAACATCTCTGGACAGATTTATCATAAAAACTTAAGCCTCTCAAAAGGAAAATCTCGACAAAGAAGTTGCAAGAACTATATTTGCTACAAATTTACCATTTCCTCTTGTTCAGCATCCTCAGTTTCTCAAGATGGTTCAGAACCTGAGGCCAGGTTATATTCCTCCATCCAGAAGAGATATTGCTGATAAGTACTTGGATCTCGTGTATGAAAATAAAAATAAAAAGTGTGCATATGACCTGAATAATGAAACTGTATGTCTTTCAATTGATGGGTAGTCTAATATCCATAATGAGCCCATAATATGTGTCACTCTAACAATATTCACTGGTCATATTTATTTAGTTGACACAATTGACACATTAGGGAAACCTCACACTGCCGAATATCTTCAACAACTTGTACAAAATTAGATCAAGAAGACTGATCAAGATTTTGCTTGTCACATTGAAAGTGTTGTGACAGACAATGCAGCAAATGTCACCAAGATAAGAAAACTCTTGTAGGAATGGAGTGAACCTGAGCATACCGTCCTCACATACGGATGTGCAGCACACCTACTAAATCTACTGGCTCATGACCTTGAGATTGATAATGTAAAACAACATATGGTCCATGTAGTTGAATATTATAGAAATAATCATTATGCTGCTTCAAGGTATCGGCAGGAAGGTGGTCAGTGTCTAGTCATGCCCCAGGACACAAGGTGGACCACAATGTCAGACTGTCTCAAGGCCTATATAAATAACTGGTCAATTCTAATAAAGATCTGTGAAGACAACAGGGGAGCTATTGATACTGAAGTAAGAAACAAAGTATCAAATTTAGGCCTAAAACATTCGGCTGAGGAATTACTGGATCGATTGCAGCCAATAGCAAAGGCAGAACAAGTTTCAACAAGAATCTTGTAAAAACATTTTGTGGGCTTTACAGTGATATATACTACATGTAGGCTTGTACTGTTCCTTGTATACTTGTGGCAAGTCTATATAACACTGCTCCTTATATCGATATGCTAAAAATGTCCTTTAGCAATCAGATCGCACATCAGATAGCAATTCCACAATATTTAAAATCTATAAAAAAAATCTATTTAAATAAAATAAATCTGATTTGAATAAAAAGATATATTTTTTTTTATTTTTTAAAGAAAAAGAAAAAAATCGCCAACCCTGGTGTCCAATAACCTCCTAAAATAATACATGTTAAGTCCGGCTAAAATTGGCATTTCAAACATAACAGTGCCTTAAAAATAGTTTCTTATTTCACTATAAAGTTTATACTAACTTATACTGCATTGAATGAGTCAATAGTTGATATATTTGTCCTATATACAATGTTAGGTTTCTAGTTTTGATATATTTGTCCAATATAAAAGGTTAGGTTACAAAGAAAGCAATGGCCTCCGCTAGCGGAGCCAGGAATCTGGGTTTGTACGTCCTGTGTAATAGTAGTCCTTGATATATACATATATATATATATATATATATATATATATATATATATATATATATATATATATATATATATATATACATATATCAGATTTTTGTGGTAAGACAGATATGTGAGAAAGCTATAGGAAAAGGTAAAGCTGTTTTGGGGGCTTTTATGAATCTGGAAAAGGCATACGACAGGGTAGATAGGAAGTCAGTGTGGGAGGTACTGCAGATATATGGAATAGGGGGAAAGCTGTTAGGAGCAGTCAAGAGTTTTTACGAGAGTAGTAGAGCTTATGTTAGGATTAGAAATGGAGAGAGCAAATGGTTTGATGTAAAGGTGGGACTTCGTAAGGGATGTGTTATGTCGCCCTGGCTGTTCAGTCTTTACATGGATGGGCTGGTGCGAGAGGTTAATGTAAGGGTAGTGGGTGAGTGGTTGGAGATGTTTAAAGAAAATGGAGAAAAGTGGGAGGTGAGCCAGTTGTTGTTTCCTGACGACACTGCGCCTGTAACAGGATCAGAGGAGGGATTGAGGAAGTTAGTGACAGAGTTTGAGGTGTGTGAAAGAAGGAAGCTGAAAATAAATGTGGGCAAAAGTAAGGTGATGGGATGTATAAGGGGAGAGAGTGACAGCAGGCTGGAACTGAATATTAAGGGTGAAAGACTGGAGGATGTGTATAGTTTTAGATACTTGGGTGCGAATGTGGCAGGAGTGGGGTGGAGGTAGAATGTAGATTGAGAGAAGCGAGTAAATGTCTTGGTGGATTCAAAAGTGTAATGAGAAATAGACATCTAGGAATGGATGCTAAGAGAAGGTTATATGAAGGAGTGATTGTGCCAACAGCATTTTACGGGGCTGAAACATGGAACATGAGAGAGGAAGAGAGAAGGAGTTTGAATGTGAGATTAAATGTCTGAGAAGTATGATACGGGTTACTAG
>NC_134807.1:52350752-52353252 GCF_046742065.1 Oratosquilla oratoria
CCATGTGTCCAAAACATCCAAATATTCTTTCATCAGCCGTATTTGTCATCTTCTTTTCCATTCCCGCACTCCTCCTCGCCTCCTTGTTTCTCACTCTATCTAACCTCATAATCCCTACCATACTTCTCAGATATTTCATCTCAAACACATTCAAACTTTTCTTCTCTGCCTCTCTTGAATTCCAAGTCTCTGCCCCATACAAACCCGTCAACACAGTCACTCCTTCATACAATCTCCTCTTTGCATCCTTGATCAGATTACTAATTCTCATGACACTTTTTAATTCCCCAAGGCATTTACTTGCTTCTCTCAATGTACAATTACACACACACACACACACACACACACACACACACACACACACACACACACACACACACACACACACACACACACACACACACACACACACACACACACACACACACACACACACACACACACACACACACACACACACACACACACACACACACACACACACACATATACAAATGTATATATATATATATATATATATATATATATGATGTAAGCGGAATAGGAAACACAGGAGTCTTAGTCTTGAGTTTATTCCTGACTAGTTTCGCAGGTATGCTTTTTCAAAGACTCCTGTGTTTCCTATTCCGCTTACATCAACCTGTCAGAATGTCTCAACATATATATATATATATATGTTGATTTAAACTATGACAAATGTAACTAAAGGCGGAGAAAATATACGAGAAATAATGGAAGAATTTTACAGCCTTAACGTTTCGACCCTTAGGGTCTTGATCACAAAGCATAACACAAAAGTACAACATGGACATTTTATACACATGCATGTCACCTCACAGGGTGCCTAGGAAAGGTCGTCGTGCTCGGAACATTTGTCCGTTCGTTTTCATCAACTATCAACAAACTTGTAGCTCTTGCCAAGCATATAAAACCATCTCTATGGTTGATGTTATTATTAGTATTAATATAGGCTGCTTCTATTGTTTTTCTTAATTTCTTTGTTGAACCTTTATTTATTATAATTGTATTGTCCCAGTTCGGAAGGTGGTCATGTGTATCTATGTGTCTTACTATAGAATTAGAAAGCCTGTGGGTTCTTACATCATTTTTGTGTTCATATAACCTTTTATCTAATCCACGACCTGTTTCACCAAAATATGAGGATGGGCAATTTTTACAAGGTATTTTATAGACAATACTATTTTCATTCGTATGGTTATTACAATTACGTGTTACCAAATGTCCCACTTTGCTACCTGATGTTCTCGCTATCTTTATACCTACTTTTAAGAGGACGTTGTCTAGAGTTGAATTAATGCTGGAATTTGGGACTGTGATATATCGTGTTTCTTTGTTGCAATTATTTATATCTTTACTCTTCTTATTTATTTCTTTAGCTTTCCTTTTTAATTTAAGTAGGAGACCTTTGGGATATCTTAATTTGCTGAAAGTTTTAGTAATGTGATCTAGTTCGTCTTCTAAAAATTCTTCACTACAGATGCGAAAAGCCCTGAGGAAGAAGCCAATTATTATACATGTTTTAGTCCTAATATTGTGTCCTGAATAAAAACAGGTATAATAATTGGCTTCTTCCTCAGGGCTTTTTGCATCTGTAGTGAAGAATACCTTGTAAAAATTGCCCATCCTCATATTTTGGTGAAACAGGTCGTGGATTAGATAAAAGGTTATATGAACACAAATATGATGTCAAAACCCACAGGCTTTCTAATTCTATAGTAAGACACATTGATACACATGACCACATTCCGAACTGGGGCAATACAATTATAATAAATAAAGGTTCAACAAAGAAATTAAGAAAAACAATAGAAGCAGCCTATATTAATACTAATAATAACATCAACCATAGAGATGGTTTTATATGCTTGGCAAGAGCTACAAGTTTGTTGATAGTTGATGAAAACGAACGGACAAATGTTCCGAGCACGACGACCTTTCCTAGGCACCCTGTGAGGTGACATGCATGTGTATAAAATGTCCATGTTGTACTTTTGTGTTATGCTTTGTGATCAAGACCCCAAGGGTCGAAACGTTAAGGCTGTAAAATTCTTCCATTATTCCTCGTATATTTTCTCCGCCTATATATATATATATATATATATATATATATATATATATATATATATATGTGTGTGTGTGTGTGTGTGTGTGTGTGTGTGTGTACGTATGTATATATATACATATATATATATATATATATATATAAACACACAGATATATACACACACACACACACACACACACACACATATATATATATATATATATATATATATATGTATACATATATATACGAGTATATGTATACATATATACATATATATATATACATACATACATATATGCAGAAAAAACCACTGGGAAATGAGAAGCTTAGTCCGAACGTTTTCGTCCATTTCCCAGTGGTTTTTTCTGCATATTATTTTCACGTGTGCCTTGTGAATTACTGCAAAACATACATATATATATATATATATAT
>NC_134807.1:52358252-52378252 GCF_046742065.1 Oratosquilla oratoria
TATTTCCCTACGCCGAAGACTTTTCCTGTTGTGGAGTCAGCCTAGGTTGGTACAGTCTCCTCTCACTTCCAAGTCTCCCTCTTGATCATAACTGCCCTTCAGTCTGAGTCACAGCTGAAAATAGAAATTTAAGCAGTTTATATTTGCTTTATCAACACAGAATCATGAGCAATTCTGTATCAACGTGGGTTTAACTACTTTGTAATGGTGCCGCAAAAATCAAAACGAGTTATTTCTTTACGTCAGTGAACCTATTCTAGGAGGGCCACATGAAGAAAATGAGGTGTTGGGTAGCCAAGGAAGTATTCTAATGGAGAGAGAGAGAGAGAGAGAGAGAGAGAGAGAGAGAGAGAGAGAGAGAGAGAGAGAGAGAGAGAGAGAGAGAGAGAGAGAGAGAGAGAGAGAGAGAGAGAGAGAGAGAGAGAGAGAGAGAGAGAGAGAGAGAGAGAGAGAGGAGAAAGAAAGAGAGAGGAGAGAGAGAAAGAGAGAGAGGAGAGAGAGAAAGAGAAAGAGGAGAGAGATAAAGAGAGAGAGAGGAGAGAGAGAGAGAGGAAAGAGAGAGAGAGAGGAGAGAGAGAGAGAAGAGAAAGAGAGAGGAGAGAAGAGAGGAGAGAGAGAGAGAGAGAGAGAGAGAGAGAGAGAGAGAGAGAGAGAGAGAGAGAGAGAGAGAGAGAGAGAGAGAGAGAGAGAGAGAGAGAGAGAGAGAGAGAGAGAGAGAGAGAGAGAGAGAGAGAGAGTAAGAGAGAGAGAGAGAGAGAGAGAGAGAGAGAGAGAGAGAGAGAGAGAGAGAGAGAGAGAGAGAGAGAGAGAGAGAGAGAGAGAGAGAGAGAGAGAGAGAGAGAGAGAGAGAGAGAGAGAGAGAGAGAGAGAGAGAGAGAGAGAGAGAGAGAGAGAGAGAGAGAGAGAGAGAGAGAGAGAGAGAGAGAGAGAGAGAGAGAGAGAGAGAGAGAGAGAGAGAGAGAGAGAGAGAGAGAGAGAGAGAGAGAGAGAGAGAGAGAGAGAGAGAGAGAGAGAGAGAGAGAGAGAGAGAGAGAGAGAGAGAGAGAGTAGATTGTAGAAAGATCTCAGTATAGAGCCCGTAAACTTTTAATCTAATCTTTCAGGTATAATCCTTCTTCAGAGGTTAGAGAACATTTGAATTAACTTGTGCCTACGTGAATCATCCCATTGGCCACTGTGACAGCCTCCCTATCACTCAGCCTCTACCGGTGCCTCACTCCATTTCTGATAGCTACTTCCGCTGTTGGGTCGACCAAATTAGGAAACCTTCTCTATGATTGATTACCTTATTAATACATATTACTTGTAATTAGGATATGAGTCAAGAGTTTTTGGAGGACAAATTTAGATAAATTATACAAGCATTCAGAAGATTATGGTATCCTGAAGGCCATTTGTTAAGATTAAAGAAAAAAGTCAGATAGAATGAATAGGAGAAAAACAAATGAAACAAGGAAAAACAAAACAAATATATGGTAACATCCAAGTCCAACAAAGCAACGATTCTTAACAACTATTTTTTCAAGTTTGAACATTACCACAGCTTCGGGTAGAAAAATAGTGATTTGGTACAAGAAAAAAACAAAAACAAAAGTGAATTAATAAAAAGTGTAGTATATCAAATCCCGTACAGTGGCTGTGAGAAGATATACTCTGGTGAATCTATACGTGGTATAACTAGTTACTAGAAGAACGGAGGACAAAGAGAACTTGAAACACCTCCACACATCGAGTGTCCTGGTCAAATACGTGGGTCTATGTTCACGTTTACCAAAATGGGAGGAAGAATCATTGACGGACGTAGGTTTAAATAAAAATGTAAGGAAAACATAGGAGGTATCATAGCATTTAGAGCTGTATAACCGACCCTCTAGTGTACAAAATCTGAAAAAATGTAAATAGTTGAATATATTGGAAGAACATTTGAACACATGACTGAAAAATAATGATAACTACATTATTCTCTTGTAGGACTTCATTTCGAATAACACCATTTACACATTTTTGGTTTCCCTGCTCTAAGTGTCATTTTCTAGTTTGTTATATTTCATTATTATAAAAAAAAAAAAAAACACTTTCATTTAATCAGAAGTTTGGGTTCGTGATCAGTACTTTGATATCTCGAAATGTTCATATTTTTCAAGAGAAAATTATCAGTTCATATACTTAAATCGACAGTGTATATATTTATTTTATGACACAAGCTTATCAAAAACAAAGAAGTAAAAACAAATGACAGTTTGTTTTATGAGGCTTGATTCAATGACGTTCCTTTCAGTAAAGGAATTACAAGAGGTTATTTTAATGGCATTTTTCCAGTCAATTACATGATCTTAGTCCCTCACATGAACAAAAATACCACTAGACATTTGACCACTTCTCACACTGTATTTATGTTGGTTTATTCTTGTTTGTATATCTTTGGCTCTTTGTCCGATGTAAAATTTTTGGCACTGCAGACAAGGAATGGTGTATACGCAACCTTCAGTGTTATGTAGAGAATTTTTAAATCGTATAATTCTAACAGTGCTATCGTTCTTATTTATGTTGAATTCCTTAAGAGTATGACAAGACTACCAAAAATTCTTAAGGAATTCAACATAAATGTAGTCTTTAGGAACGATAGCATTGTTAAAAACATACGATTTAAAAATTCTCCACATAACACTGAAGGTTGCGTATACACCATTCCCTGTCTGCAGTGCCAAAATTTTTACATCGGACAAACTGGCAAAGACATACAAACAAGAATAAACCAACATAAATGCAGTGTGAGAAGTGGTCAAAAGTCTAGTGGTATCTTTGTTCATGTGAGGGACCAAGATTATGTAAATGACTGGAAAATGCCATTAAAATAACCTCTTGTAATTCTTTTACTGAAAGGAACATCATTGAATCAAGCCACATAAAACAAACTTTTGATGAAAATATCAGTCTAAGTTTAGGTATGTACAAACTTTATTATTTTATTTCAAAGAAAATTGTTACATGTTATCCTGCCCGGACATTTGGTCCATCTGTGACCTGAGGACTGTTGGTAATTTTCTTAGGCTTGTGTGATTCATCTTTCCGTGTTCCCTAAAATATTTTTACTTCTGTAGTATATATACAGTCTGTATCTCCTTTACTGTGTTCCCTTGATGATGTCCTAAATAGACGAAAACGTTCGGACTACGTTTCTTATTTACCAGTGGTTTATTCTGCAAATTATATTCACTTGTCATCTGTGAAATACTGCAATATGTATATATATATATATATATATATATATATATATATATATATTATATATATATACTGTATATATATGTATATATATGTATATATATATATATATATATATATATATATATATATATATATGTATATATATATATATTCGTAAATAGCTGGAGTCCAGGAACCATTATTATGGGAGAAAGCATACGCTGGACTCGGCGTTCGTCAATTTATTCCGACGTTTCGAACCCTGTCCGGGGTTCGTCTTCAGGGTAATACGAACCCCGGACAGGGTTCGAAACGTCGGAATAAATTGACGAACGTCGAGTCCAGCGTATGCTTTCTCCCATAATATATATATATATATATATATATACATATACATATGAATATATATATGTGTGTATATATATGTATATATATATTTATATATATATATTAATTTATGTAGATTAGTAGTTGCTATCTACATTTGTTTCTGGGATTGGAGACAGAAAGTCTGAGCAGTCCCTTTTCTTTAAAGTTCCAGTATTCTCTCTGGTTTATACATACAATGCAAACTCCGAAGATGCCTTGGGGAGTTAACAGAACCAACATACATTTACATATATACAAGGGTTGCCATATTCACATTGGAGAAAAAAAGTTCGTCACGTCGGATTGAGCGATGATGAGAATATCAATCTAAGCTTAGGTATGTACAAGCTTTATCATTTTATTTCAAAGAAAGTTGTTACGTGTTATCCTGGCCGGACATTTGGTCCATCTGTGACCTGAGGACTGTTGGTAATTTTCTTAGGCTTGTGTGATTCATCTTTCCGTGTTCCCTAAAATATTTTTACTTCTGTAGTATATATACAGTCTGTGTCTCCTTTACTGTATTCCCTTGATGATGTCTTAAATAGACGAAAACGTTCGGACTACGTTTCTTATTTACCAGTGGTTTATTCTGCAAATTATATTCACTTGTCATCTGTGAAATACTGCAATATATATATATATATATATATATATATATATATATATATATATATATATGTATATACATACATATATACATATATATGTGTATATATATATATGTATATACATACATATATATATATATATATATTTATGTATATATATATATATATATATATATATATATAATTTATGTAGATTTATTTATTTAGATTAGTAGTTGCTATCTACATTTGTTTCTGGGATTGGAGAGAGAAAGTCTGAGCGGTCTCTTTTCTTTAAAGTTCCAGTATTCTCTCTGGTTTGTACATACACTGCAAACTCCGAAGAAGCCTTGGGGAGTTAACAGAACCAACATACATTTACATATATACAAGGGTTGCCATATTCACATTGGAGAAAAAAAATAGTTCGTCACGTCGGATTGAGCGATGATGACAGGCGCTGGACAGGTTCCGCTTCTATTGTAGTTGAGGAGCGCGGTTTCTTTTGTCCGACTCAGGTTTCCTGGGCGTTGGCTGGAATGTCTAGTCCTCGGGTCACTAGGAAAAATAGAATGTTCCTTGGCGTGAGATGTGAAGGAACAATAGAGGGTCCCTCGAGGATTGGCTTGAAGACGTGGCATACTGCTCGTTCCATATGCGTGTGTGCGTGCGTGTGCACGCTGGACATCAAAGGGGTTGACAACAGGTGCTCAGTCAGCTATTATTTACTGTCCCCATTAAGACTGATACGTATGGAAAATAAGAAATAATATAAGGCCTTTTGCAGAACCTTGGCATGAAGATACATATAATGTTGGAGTAAAGGTGGTATCGGGAAATACTCATGAATAAAATCAGACTTAATTGTATGAACATGCGCAAGTAGATATTATTTCCGTTCACCTAGACAAAAATATGCATTTATGAAGTTGTCCCTCGCTTGCGAAGATTATAGCGGGGAAAGGGATTTGGAGGTTTTGGTGGAGAGGATTGATAATGGTCCTCTATTGGAGGGGGTTAGTGTGAAATTATGAAGGGACAGTCTCTTTGTCGAGGCCACGGGTGATTCTTTTGATATAGTCTTTGTGCAAGACTGTCCCCGTAAGATCGCGCAAACTGAGTGGTTTGACTTTGTTCTTTGACTCATGTCCAATGATACGATAGGGTCCACAGAATGTAGGGGAGAGCTTCGAGCTGGGGATGTGGTTAAGAGAGTAAACAATGTCTCCAATTTGAAAGGTACAAGCTCTGGCTGATTTGTTATGCAAACGGACCATTTTGTCCTTAGATGAATAGTATTATGGACTCTTTTGAAAAGATTATTGCAAGAAGACAAAATGAGGAGATTCCGATATTGTTATGTTATTGGAACATAAGAAAGGTGAAGATCAAAAGCAAGGTGTCTAAGAACATTGAGAATCTATTCTGGCGTTCAACTAAGCCATTTGAACTATAGTGATAAACAGTAGTGTTGCATTTCTTGATTTGAAAGTAATTACAAATCTGCGAATGAATCTTATTGTTGAATTCAGTTCCCTTGTCCGAAATCAGAGTTTTGGGTGTAGTAACGGGGCATATAAGTTTGTCAATAAGGGTCTTTGCCACGTGTTGTGCTGTCTTGTCTGGTAAGGGGGAAAGAATACAGAATCGTGAAAAAGGGTTGACACTGACAAGGAATTGGTTTCCAGCATGTGTATGTAGTAACTTAATATCAACAGCGACTGTGTCGAATGGTTTAGAAGGAGTAGGGTAAGTTAGAATTGGAACATGACCACTGATATGGCGTTTGTGAATCGCGCAAGGATGGAAAGCGTCAATGTAGGCGAGTATATCCTTCATCATGGTTAACTAGAAGTAGTGTAATCTGGCTTATGTAATACATTTCTCCTTGCCAGGGTGTCCAGCAATGGGGGAAACGTGTATAAGCTTTAAAACATCTGGAAAGATATTCGTAGGGACTGCAAGTTGAAATATTGATCTGTTGGGTTCATATTTGTTCGTTAGTGTTATTTTGTGATACAGAATGTCATCAACTAACGTGTAATTGTCGAGATATGGATTTTTTTTTATGCAAAAGTTGTGTCTGCAGATTCGAAGAAGTATATGACGCGTTTCCAAAGAGGGTTTGATCTCTGCGCTGTGGCTACGCGCGCTTGTGTAAGAGTTACTGAAACAGGATTGTGAGTGATGGTCGCAATATGGCGACTGAGAGCGTCTGCAACTAGACTCCCTTTTCGTTGAACAACATGAAAGGTTGGCATGAACTGTTGTATGATAAGAAACCAGCGGGCAAATTTTCTTGAAGGATTCTTTCCTTTGAAGAGGTATAAGATTGGTTGATGATCTGTATATATTAGTATTTCGTAAACACGGATGATCTATTTGAAATGCTTGAGTGTGTATATAACTGTTAAACCTGCTATGTTTGTGAGCAATTTTGCTCGTGTTTATTGAGTGTGTGACTCACTAGGCAATTGGTCTGATTTTTGTGTCATGTTTCATGAAGACTGAGCCAATTCCTGTGTAGGACGCATCAGTGTAGATTTGGGAAAGCAAGGACAGGTGGCATGGTTAAAGCTTTCTTTAAGTCATTAAATGCTTTCTCTTGGTCAGGTGTCCAATTGAAGGGTGTGTTCTTCTTAAGTAGTGAAGTTAATGGTGCTGCTATAATAACGTACCCTTGAAGGTAACGACTGTAAAATCCTGACGGACCAAGCAATGAACGTATGTGTTCAGCAGAAGTAGGGCGTAGAAAATCAATGACTACCTTCACCTTGTCCTACGAGGTTGAAATTCATGTGAATTATGGATATTCCCTATGAAATATACTATTTTCTGAAGAAAGGAACACTTCATAAGCTTCATTTTGAGACCAGCTTTTGCTATTTGTGAGAAGATAATGCGTAGAATGTGTAAATGTTTGCTAACGGATTTGGAAGCGATGATCACGTCATCGAGGCACATGAACAATGCCCTATTAGAGCTGCAAGTAGTGTGTACATAAGTCGTGTGAACACTGAAGGAGCTAAAACAAGACCCATGGCTAGTCGTTTGAAGTGATAATGACCTGTGGGTGTACTAAAGGCTATCAGAGGTTAAACTCTGGAGCAAGGGGGATCTGGAAATATCCCGACATAAGGTCCAAGGTCGTGAACATTACGTTGTTTCATCGACGGAGTGGAATACGTCTTTTAATACAGGGTTAGGGAGTCTATCTAGCATGGTTAAATTACTTAACTCTCTGAAGTCTACTACAGTGCGGAAGACACCATCGTGTTAAGGGACAACAAAGAGAGTGAAGTTCCATTCGCTAATGGATGCTTCAGTAATGTCCTGCGCAATCATGTCTTGAATAAGGTTGTCTACAATCATGCGTTTACTCTGTGGCACTCTGTATGCAGGAATGTAACGTGGTTTAAAGTTCTAACGAGGGGGTATATGGTGCTGAATAAGATTAGTAACTCCAAGGGGTTCACCTGGAGTGGTAATGTTATGTCTCAATTTGTTGCAAAGTCCAAGCAAATCGGTTTGTGCATCAGGGAAGTCTGTGGGGTTGAAATGCGATGCATCAATGGGTTCCTGTGGTGTGGGCACGTCGGAAATTGTGCTACAAATTTGAGAGGTGAGTAATTTGTCATCCATGACTTTGATGCGTGAAGGATATACTTCGGAATCGCAAATCTTTGTACCAACTATGAGATGGAAGGGTGTGTTAGTGTCAATGGCAATTAAAATGTAAGTATGATCTTTCTTTGACATAGAGCTGATGGCTGAAATCAGGGAAATGCCACTAACATAGCAAGTTTCTGGCATACAGAGTACATCGGTGTCTTGTGCTGGGAAAACTTGCATGTCTATCTTTGTATACTCAGAGGGATCAAGGTTTTTTGGCTAATAAGCACTGCGTGAATGTGTTTGAATGTAGATAACACTTCCGAGACTGTGGTGGACTTGTTGTTGAATTCCTCTAAGAAGGACAAAAAGGTGTCCTCAGGCAGTGAAAGATGAACGGTGTTTACTGTGTTTTGTCCTGAGTTTTGCTGATTTGGACATGCGGGAGAAGTTAGTTTGTCTGTTCCGTTTTGAATGCAACTCCACAGCTGTCAGTAAGGTAGCAGAGTTAGAGTTGTAGGAATGTGTTTGGGTAGCATTGCCATTTGTGCTAGCAACTGGTGCACCCTCGTGTAATGAAGCAGAGTGAATCTGAATAGGAGAGCTGGAATTAACTGATGTTAAACTATGTTCTGCCTGTTCGGCGGCGTTAATGTGGTTGACTATGTAGGAAATTGCTGATGGTAAAGCAGGGAGGAAATTACTTGCATAAATGACGCCATTTTAATTAGAGTAAATAACTACGTTATGTTGCTTCATCAATGTTAAACCTGTAAGGATATCAGCAGGAAAGTATATATAAGCTACGTCTAGGGAAAGTTCACTAATGATTAGTAATGGTACGCCATATACATTGCAAAGGTTAACGTCGGGGGTTCCAAAATGGTGATAAATTTTGTTTCAGTGCGGAAGTTTTGGAAACAGTGTACTGATATGATGTCGAGAAAGATTGTCACTTTGGTGTTGCTAGACGTAGCACTGGAGATTAAGGAATGAGGAGACATGTCTGGGATATCCAGGGTATGTGCCGGTAGAGTTGATGATTGAATATCTGGATATGGAGTAACTGTCCTGGATGTGCACTAAGTCTTTGTATTCTGTAGTCACAAAGGAGATGTGTTACGTAAATGCCTTGCAGGAGATGTGTTACGTGAATGTCTAGCAGGAGAGAGATCTGGAGATTCTTGTCTGTGTAGTCGAAAGTACTGTAACCATTACCTATAACTTTACATATTACAGCATTACCCATGGAAAACTACAGGCGAGTGACCATCACATGATCAATGCGTGATAATTGCTAAGTAGCCAAGAACATAGCTCCAAACACACATATACACCATATCTCCAAGTAAACCTGAACACAAATTAAATCACAACAAATAACCACATAATATATCTAATTATATCATAATATGACATACATGTTTAAGCCTTGTATTTGTAACAAACAATAGGATTGAAATTGTGAAACTGTTAATTCCCCTCTCCGGATGCTGACCTCAGCATTTGAACTGTATAAAAACCAAGACCGGACCCAGGAGTAGCAGTTACAGGTAAAAGCAGATTCCGTGTGAATCTACACCATTGTATTTAAAGTGCCAAATATAGTTAAGAAAAAAAGGCGCCCGCGAGTTTCATTGGAAATATACATCACCAGTAGATTCATTGGTGGGAGCGTAAAGCTACCTATTCCTCCTCAGAAACTGGACTTAGTGTTTGCCGTGTACGGACATTGACCCACAAGTGCCCACCAGTGCCTCAGTAGATAAACGCTTCATTCATACAAAACTAATAATCCTATGGTCCTTACTATTTTATTCCTAGTTCACTCAAATGCTTTGTGTTGATGGTACAACAACAAAAATGTTCAACTTCGACATAGTGCTACTCATTAAATTACACATCAGCCTAACTCAAACAGACCTGTCAAACTCGACCCCGTTATTAAATTTGAGTACGTGTGAAACTAGCGCTGAGTGATTCTATTAACCTTCGTGAAGTGAATAATGCCCGCACGGTATTGTGAAATCACTACCCCTCACAACAACGACACCATAGTGCATATCGTTGGTGCTAAATTGACGCCAAACCACAGCCATCAATCCGAGAGAGGGATGCAGCCCCCATCCCAGCTGGTGCTGACTCAACGAACCCACTAGCGGGGCCATCTCCAGGGAACTTAAACCAGCCCGCGGTCGCCTCCCGGCCTGCCCAGTTGATTTATCACCTGTAAGACACCACTTCGGCACACACACCACCACCATAAGGGATGGACTCACTGGCAAGCTGGTGCCGACCTCTATCAAGCTCTAGCGGTTTACACCAAGCCATCGCATCCCATACCAAGCGGAAGTCACCTTTCTCCACGCCCCTCCACTCCAATCCAAGTCGGGACGAAACTCCGCCCCACAGTTTTTTTTAAACTACCAATTAATCAAAATTCATCCCCATTTTAATCCCATTTTATAAATTACTTATAAATATGCCTCAAACTACCTTTAAAAAATATCCCTCATATTCTAACAATATCACTAATCTCTAGAAACAACCCATTAAAGACAATTATCCTTTCATCCAGCCAACTTTCCTCCCCAAAGGAAAAGAATGAAGATTAGGTAATTCTAACTTTCCTATTCTGCTATAAAAAATCGTAGCCTGAAATTATTTTTTCTCCAATACCATTTTTGTAACACGTCATTATTACGTTATAACCATTATATCTTATAGTTATTTTATTGTTTTTGGAAATTATATTTCTTTTGCACCATGTCACACAATATCCGATCATAGTCGGCTGCCCGAAATCTGCTTACGTCCATAGACACAGCACTAATAATCCAGAATAACAGACCGGAGGACACCATAACCCAAACCCTAGACGATAATCTGAAAATAAGCACATCCCCACATCAAACTTTCCAGAATCTAGAGACCGCGTGTTCTTTTCAATTACCGACGAATTAAACATGATACTCCTCCAACTTTCAACAATTGAACGGGGAGACATGACGAGAAACCACGACACAGGACACTACCATGCCTCCTTCAGACAAAAGAAAGGACTCATGAATGTCATGGGTTCCATTTCTAAGTCCCTATTCGACATTGCCACAGAAGATGACATGGAAAACGTACAACAACGCATCGACAAATGGCCTCTAGACTCCGAAAGATGAGAAAACTTGTTTTATTGAACTCTCAAAACTCACAAAACTTCACGAATATTCTCTCACTCAAGCCTCCCGACTTCACTAACTAGAAATGTTCACATACTATACAACTTCAATTAAATAAGCAAACACATAGACATAGCTACACACTACTATCATGGGTTTCTGCTCGAACTCATTGACGCAGCCAACTATTAGACCTTCCCCCAACCCTCCTCCCCTTAGATAGATAAAAAAAAGAAAAAAAAAAAAAATGCAGTCCCCATCGCATTGAGAAACATCCACTTATAGGGCATTTCTCCACCGAACAACTACACAAGTATTACACACTTATTGAAAGAACGCTAAGTACAGATGCAATCTATGCACATAGCCCCCATGACTCAGAAATTATATTCACAGGTTGGAATATACTTCCATTCCCATATACCTACGAGAATTTGACGATCACCCTCGATATTAAACTCACTACCATTATCAAATCTGAAGACGGCCAATGGTGCTCCTTTATTCCCTCCTTTGACCACCCTCTATGCAAATCCGCTGTTACTAAATTCCATGTTTGTCCCGCCTACCTTTTCCGTTTCTATTGCAACACAGAACCTTCATGAATGATCCAAATCAAAGCACCCAACACCAGCACACTGAATAGCTGCGAGTACAAAAATGTAAACACCAAAAAGACCCTACACGCACAAATTAACATTGATTTTTTCCTAATGTTTTCCACGAACCACCCTCATTTCAGGAATTTGTGAAGACAATCCTTCAACTTGGCAAAAATCAAGCAGTGGACCCGTGTTGATCTCCGACTCATGCCAAATATATTTTGACGGCACAAGCTGCCACCCCAACCACCACCACGACATTCTTATTTACAGTCTCAGGCCCACCCTCGACATTATTACACCCCTCCCAATACCCCTAACACCCACCAAACCTCTTTCTCTCTGATTAAACCAACAAGACTATGTAGTTTGGCTAAACACCACCCAAACAGACATAATAGACACACTGTAATTCTCTACACTCACACTCCCATCAATCGTTATAACCCTCAGTTCCCTTGTCCTACTAAAACTGTTTCTCCTAATTGGTAGACTAGTATATGTCTGCGCGATCCAACGTGCTGGATAGGACCATAACACCCCCATACACACAAATACGAGAAAAAGAGACACTCATTACTTATATATTTCCTAATAACATAGTATATCGTAGGATTAAGTCTCACCAATATATGTTTACTGTGACCCTTATTTGTACTAATTAGATTGGAATTCAATATAAAATAATAGTTATTTTTATTATAGTATACGACATGTAATACACATGTAAACCCTCTTTGTACATCGTTACCACTCCAAAAGTGTTAATGCACATAAAAGAGTCCCTTTCCACCAGTGACAGTGGAAAAAATACAACTCACAGAAAGGAGTCAGGCTCCATCACATTAGAACTAACTCACGCAATATTTCAAACTATGTCACAGAAAAAAGAGAAGTGAAAATAGATGGAAGCAAATGTAAACTATCATCCCTTGGTGAGGAAATGAGCATGCCATGATACCTACTTGACTACATCCCATCCCATAAAATTATGACTATCTAACTCCTTTCTCTCAACTACTACTAAGGTTCACAACAGGTATCGTGTCATACTTACAATATATATAAATATATATATAAATTTTGGGCAACCCCCTCACAGTTCATCATTACAGATGACAGGAATCACCTCTCTCGGGTAGGGAACTATTATGCAACAATTACTTTACATACTACAACATTTGTATCCCCACAACTCCAGGTCAATTCAGGGGTTATAGGCGGTAACACCAAACACTGTATACACCGTTTTCTGTTTATTATTTTGGGTACACTTCACAATATCAATCACTTAGTTAACTTAGTTACTTTATATTAATCTTCATTTAGTTAATCTCAACTGGTTGAGATATAATCTTAGCCTACCTAAATGTCACTATAACACTCTTAACTATCGTGCACTGTCTAAACTAGAGGTACGTGCCATCGGACCGACCTCTCCAGCTCTCTGCCCGAGGTTTTAAGGGCCGGAAATGATTGGCTCAGCACTTATGAGGTGCCATGCTCGCATAAGCTTTAGAGTTTATGCGAGCAAGATCACGATCATTTCCTAAGGTTAGTATCCTGGGATTACAGGGTGTGATTTACTTAATAACTAAATATGTATATATATGTCCAGGGGGGATCGTCAATATACTTAATTTGTGTTTTGTGTCTGTGTGGTTACTCGGATGTTCGTGTGCGTTCGTATGTCTGTTGCTTCGGCAGTGGTGGATGTACAAGCACGAAGTGCTACGAAGTGTTGACTCGACAACCCTTAGTCAGCAAGAAGGGCCGGACGTTGGGCGGACAGTGAGTGAGTGAGTGAGGGAGTGAGTGAGCGGTGTGAGCGAGTGATATGAGTGAGCGATATTACTCATCATGTATATGGTGGCGTATACATATCGCTCTCCCCCTGGGGTTAGGTGGCTCCCGGCACCTAATGTTACATGGTTAACAAAATATTTATACATATGATTATACAGTTATAAAATCAGAGACACAAAATCTTGGGTGAACATATGTGGAGATAGGGGGGGGTTGTTGAAGTGATTGTCAGGTCCCAAGAGGGCACCTTGAACTAGAAGTATGGGTATGCGATGTTGTGTCTCTGAAGAGTAATGTTGCGTCTCACCAAGTTTACATACATTTTCAACTATCACATGAAAGTATATACTATATTTCACATATCACTGTTAGAATTCACATTTCCAAATATTGCGCTAGAGTTAATGTGGTATGTCACACAGCACTGGTTGTATTTCACAGTATATATGGTTCCTTGTAAAATTCTTATCACTAGTTTGTATGGTTATATCTGTTATTATGGTATTCAAGATATTGGGTGAGACACAAGATCAAACTTAATCTAGGTTTACAGTAATTTGGGAATGGGGGTTGAAAGGTGTTGGAAGGTCTTACTTCATGCAAAAGAATTTGGTTAATACCACAACTATAAAGAGGATGATTAAGATTGAGAGGGCTGTGGAGGTATAGGGTAGTATTTTGTAATGAAGGTCTAAGGAGTCCATGTCAAGAGTAGTTGATTTATTCAGGAGGTGTACCATGTCTATCTTACTTGGAAGGATGGTATCGGGGATCTTTGGGAGGAGTGGGAGTGTTAGTTGGGTTATGGGACCTAGATAGTTGGTCATGTTGAGAGTGCCTTGTTGGTGAAGTTTATTTGGAAGTAGCATTGAGTCCATCATGTAGATGTGGCAGGTGTCTGGTAGAGTGAGAGAGCCGTTGATCTTATGATGGGAGGGTGGTTTGTGTAGGCATATCACTGACACTAAGGTGGGGTTGGGAAGAAATATGAAGTGTTTATGTCCTACGTGGGTGTGGTGTATTTGGGTGTTGTCTAAGAAGCGAAAGTCACATGTCTCGGAAAAATTGACTCCAGGTGTTGTAAGTTCTGAGAGGCAAGGTTGGGATTTGGTTAGTTGGAAGTGGAAGGGATAGGCTGGACAGATATGGAAGTTGGGACGTGCTATCTTGCACTTTGCCATGGTTTCTGGTGAGGTTCTGGTGGTCCACTGACCATCGGTTGATTTTAGGATGGTGGAGGTTGGTAGGTTGAGGGTCATGGTGCGGTTTCGGTAAGGGTAGGGGAAGGGGTAAATTTCCCAATGGGAGAATCTCTTGATCGGATCCATCGGGATGTTGATCAAGATGAATTGTTGAAAGATAGTTGATGCTAAGATGGGGTAATAATGATGTATTTCATGTCGGGAGAAGAAGGGGGTAAGTTTCAATGTATTGTGGGCTTGTCGTAGTGTTTGACTAAGTTGGGTTGGGGTAATCATCTGAAAGTTGACTATACCTGCGTGGGCGTTCCAAATATCTCTTTGGATAAGGTTACTATGGTCCAATGGCTTGTCTAATTGTTTGTCTAGTTCATTTAGGTGGTGAAGGAAGGAGAGGGCTGTTTGGGAATTGATAATCTTAGATAACTGGGAATTTGTGAATGTTGCGAGGTTGTTGAACTTATCAATTACCGAATTGATTGAGTCAGCGAGGAGGTCGATGTTCTTAGAGTTTAGATTTATGAGTTTACCTTGTTGGTGTAGTACTTTTGTTATATTTCCTATGTGTGTTTGGATTGTTTGTAAGTCTTGTTCAGTTGCAGTCCCGAATAGCGATTTAGAGATTATTCCGATAAAATCGAACAATCCGCGCTTGGTTCTACTGGAAAACTACATTACAACACACCTTAAGGCGGGTAACCATCACATGATCAGTGCGTGATAATGGCTAAATAACCAAGAACATAGCTCTAAATATACATATACAACACATCCCCAAATAAATCTGAACACAAATTAAATCACAAGAAATAACAACATAATATATCTAATTCTATCATAATATGACATATATGTTTAAGCCTTCTATTTGTAACAAGCAGTAGGATTGAAATTGGGAAACTTTTAACTCTACTCTCCGGATGCTGACCTTAGCATTTGAACGGTATAAAAACCAAGACCGGACCTGGAAGTAGCAATTGCAAGTGAAAGTAGATTTCGTGTGAATCTACGCAATTGTATTTAAAGTACCAAATATAGTTAAGGGGAGGGAATCCGCGAGTTTCATTGGAAATGTACGTGAACTGTGAATTCAGTATGCCATGAGTGAGACTACGTGTTCCAATGGTATTTTGTTATCTGAGACCCAGTCTGAATTGTCTAGGCTTTCTTTGAATTTACTTTTAAATGCTGAAGCTATTTTGCCTGCTTATACTTTTGTGTTGTGTGGACCATGATTGTAAGTTTTTGCCAAAGTGTATGGAGGGGAAAGTGCTCCAAGTGGCTCAAATAGAGCAAAGGACTTTTTAAGTTACATACATAAGAACATTAGAATGAAGGAGACTGCAAGAGACTATAAGGCCTACACTAGGCAGATCCGTATCCATCACCACCTGTCATCCCCATCCATAAAGTTGTCTAATCGTTTCTTAAAACAATTGATAGTTTCAGCGCTTACTACGTGGTTACTAAGTTTATTCCATTCGTCAACCATCCCATTAGTAAACCAATTCTTGTCTATTTCCTTTTTGAATCTAAATTTGTCCAGTTTATAACCATTACTGCGAGTCCTGCCCTGTTGTTTTAATATGATGACCTTGTTTGCATCACCCTTGTTAAAGCCTTTGATCCACTTGAACACTTCTATTAGATCACTCCGAACTCTTCGCCTTTCCAGAGAGTGTAAGTTAAGGTGCCTAAGCCTCTCTTCGCAAGGTAAATGTCTGAGTCCATGTATCATTTTGGTCATTCTTCTCTGTGCTGATTCTAGTAAATTTATGTCCATTCTGTAGGACGGAGACCAAAACTGTACCACATAGTCAAGGATGGGTCTAACTCGCTAGATAGAGTTTAACAATTACCTCTGCATTTCTATTCGTTACCGTCCTAGCAATGAAACCTAATGCTCTGTTAGCTTTATTCCTGGCGCTAATGCACTGTTTCCTGGTTTTAAGGTCCGGACTCACTAGAACTCCCAAGTCTCTCTCGCACTCAGTTTTCTCTAAAAGCGTGTTATCTAAGCTGTATCTATTTTCGTTGTTGTGTAGCCCTACGTTTAACACGCTACACTTAGAGATATTGAAGTTCATTTGCCATTTCACCGACCATGTAAACAATGTGTTAAGATCATCCTGCAGAATCTCTGCGTCGTCTCCTGACCTAATTAGGTGTTCTATTTTAGTGTCGTCCGTATACTTACTAGCATCACTATTTATCCCGTCGTCTAAGTCGTTTATGCACATAATGAACAACAATGGACCCAAAACCGAGCCCTGGGGAACCCCACTAGTAACATTGCCCCCACCTAGATTTTATTCCATTTATGGTGACCCGCTATTTTCTGTTACTAATCCAGGCTCTAATCCATTCTATCACTTTTCTTCCTATGCTATGGGCTTTGATTTTATTGAACGCTTTGCTAAAGTCAAGGTAAATAATATCGTAATTATCACTGTTATCTGATGCCTTATATACTTTAGTGTAAAAGGATAGAAGATTAGTCACACATAACTTACCCTTGGAGAAACCATACTGTGAATCATGAATTGAAATATGTCTTTCGATGTGTTCTCTGAGTCTATTTACTATTATTGATTCAAGCATTTTTCCTATAACCGATGTCAAACTGATTGGCCTGTAGTTGCATATAGACGATCTATCTTCCTTCTTAAAAACAGGAACAACGTTTGCTTGCCTCCAAGCAGTAGGCACAAAACCAATGTCTACTGATTTATCAAATATTCCAGTTAACTGGTCGCAGATTTCAAATTTACACTCCTTTAGCATTCTCGGAAAAATTTCGTCTGGACCCAGGGATTTTGTAGCTAAGTCTTTCAATCTGCTTGAATACAACTTTACTAATACTGGTATTAGATAGACTACTTTCTTCATCCCCTCTGAAAATCGGATCGCAGTCAGGTACTTTATCTAACCTCTCATTAGTAAACAACGATAGAAAATAATTGTTGAACTTCTAACTCATTTTTTGCTCCGATTCTATCATGACCTTTTCATCTTTTTTAACTGGTCCTATTCTTTCTTTATTTTTTTTTTTGTTCTATAGAGATGAAAGAAACCCTTTGGTTTGGATCTTGCTTGACTAGCAACCTTAATTTTATAATTACGTTTCTCTGTACGTGAATTCTTTTTAACCAGCTTTGCAATTTCGTTATATCTTGATCTAAGGTGTGTTTCCCCGTTTTCTATTTTTACTTAAAGTCCTCTTTTCATTCCGATCTTATGTTTCAATCTGTCCGTCATCCATTTGGGAGTATTACTATTTTTCCGTATTGACTTCAGGGGGATAAATGTATTTTGTGCATTGATAATTAAATCAGTTAGATTGCTATACATTTCATCTAAATCGATGACCTGTCTGTTGAACCCTCACCCCCAAGTGACCTGACCCAAGGTATGCATATTATCTTCCGTGACCCGACCCCTAGTCACGACCTGACCCCTTGTCACGCACCGAGACTCGACAATGTCCGAATCGTCCGCATGACATTTCATATTCAATTTCAAATAGGTTTTTATATTGTCAAAGTTTGCTCTCCTGAAGTCTGGTACTTGGATGTTATTCGTACTTTTTAATTCTTCCCAAATAATATTAAATCTTATTTCTTGATGATCGCTAGAGCCTAGACTATCTCCTACATTTACGTTACTCATTAGGTGCTCATTATTAGTTAAAACTAAGTCCAGAGTATTTACTCCTCTCGTAGGGTCGGTAATCACTTGTTTTAGGAAATTATCCTTCACCACATCTAGGAATTTCTTTGTTTCCTGATCTCCTATTTAAGTTTCCCAGTCAATGTTTCTATAATTAAAATCTCCCATGAATCAGGGGATCAGTCTGCTCAATGCTGAGGTTAGGACGCCAATAATAACTTTCTTTTTCTTGCCTATAATCTCTACCTAAATGGATTCCGTACAGTCCTCTTCCTTAATTGAATTGTTGATAATACAGTTATATCCTTATATCCTTCTATTTCGATTTCCGGAAGGAAATGTCTATCAGCCATGTTGATCCAGGACTCAGTAATAGCTATAATATTGAAGTTCTCTATGCATGCTTTACCTCGCAGCAAATCAATTTTGTTAATTATGCTTCTGCTGTTTGTATAGTAAACTTTAAGTTTATCTTCCCTGCACCTGCTTTGGTGATTCTTTTCACAGTCCCTCTCTAAGTTGTTTCTATTGCCTAAAGTATATTCCGATACTTCCCCCTCTACTCCCACGTAATCTACCCAAGAAAACCCTGTAGGATGCCTACTTCTTGCTCAAGGGATTCAGCAAGGAGCCGAAATCCTCTGGGCGACAAATGCACCCCGTCCCTTGTATATAGATGGTTTCTACCGTAAAAGCAGTCCCAGTTGTCGACAAATGCCCATCCATTGGCCTTACAATGTTTTTCCAGCCTGCAATTCATTGCAATAGCCTTGGAATGCCACATGCCTCCAACTCTACGCCTCGGAAGGTTTCCACATACAACAGGAACACCTCCCATATTTCTAAACTTGTCTACCGCATGCGGGAACCACGCAAACAATTACTCACTCCCTAACTTACCTATATCATTGCCCCCGCCACTCAAGCAAACTACAGGGTCCTTACCTTCCCCTACTAAACACTTTTCAATCCTATCTCTAACATATCCTATCCCCGAGCCGGGGAAACACACCTGCGTCCTATGTTTCCTAACTTTATCGCAGAAAACCTTGTCTAAGTACCTCACTTGACTGTCTCCTACAACCAAAATCTTACCTGTTGGCAGGGATCCAGCGTCTGCCTTTCCCTTTTTCTCTTGAGTTTCATTTGCTTCTTCTTCCTGCAGATTTGCTAGAACTTGAAACGAGTTCTCGCAAGCGAGCGGGGCTGGTGAGGACTTTTTCCCACTAATCCGCATCTTGTTTTTCGTCGTTTTCCATCCAAGCTCATAGCTAGTTTTGTCCTCCGTATTTTTGGCCTTCGAGCGGAGAACTCGATTCTCCTCTTTAATGTACTTTACAGCATCCTCCAAGGCTTCAATTCTACTATGTAGAGATTCTACCTCATCGGCGCTGAACACGGTAGCACAACCACTCGCCATATCACTAACTGAAGCAGCTACCCGGATAAACTGACCTGAGTGACGACTACTGTACGAATTCCTGATATTCGTAGGTTTCCTCAAATAAATCAGACTGAATGACATCACCCACTAATAGGTTATACTTATCTATTTTGAATGTTAGTATGGATATTTTAGTCTTGTCTGTGGAGTTTCTTCGTGTTTTTTTCTGATTCAGCCTCAGAGAGGAAATTGTGTACAGGAATGTTCTTGTCGTTGAAGAGAGGTAATGTTGTCTCATCCTTGACTACGGTGATAAGGTTTTGTGTTGTCATAGTGTTTTGAGTAGTAGGTGAATTTTCTGAAGAGTTGTTACAAGGAGGGACATG
>NC_134807.1:52390752-52400752 GCF_046742065.1 Oratosquilla oratoria
CGAGGACTCATGCTCTCTAGCTCTCTTCGCGCACTCTTGACACTTTAGGGATCGAAAGATGATCATGTTTCCAGCGGTTTCAAGCCCAAATGCTGTGGAATAATACCCTTTATTGTGGCGACAATCACTCGCGAAGACTGTACAACTCCTGTGAAAGATTGGTTCGGCTGTTCGCCCAAAAATACGTCGCACTGGCTGACTCTTACGTGATGATAGGGAAGTCTAAAAGTAAACTGACCAAAGTATCTTCTTTTACTAATTCTGAGGTTGTGAAACCTTTGGCTTCATATGTCAAATTCACTATTTCGCCAGAAAATCGACAGTGCGATTCTGATAACTGTTCAAAAAGGAATCGAAATGTATTCAACAAACTGATAGCTGTTGCTTCTGCTGACCCTTTTGATAAAAGTCATCACCAAGGAAAAAATAGACTGAAACATGACATTCTAAACTGGTTGAAAAAGAGCTCTTTGTGTTGGTCAAAAGATTCTGCCAGGTCTCTAGGTTTAAAAATTTTGAACACTGGCAAATACTATCTAGTACATAGATCAAAATCAGGAGACCCTGAAAAAAGAGCCTTGCAGCAGATTACCTGTTACAGATGTCCAGAAAATCAGGAAAAGTGAAAGATAGACGAGGCCCTGCAGAATGACTGTGAAATCCCACAGTTCTGCATTCTTCAATTTGGTTACTGCATTCTACCTAAATCAACCTGTTTATGATGCTGTGCTGGGTCTTTCCCAATGTCTATAGGAGTGTAGTATTCAGTCATACATAATGGGCCTTGAGCTATAAACTTAAATGGTGTAATTTATATTGTCCTTGGTATTTTATGGCGCTCTTAGAGGGTCACTGCATAAACTGATTTTGCTGGAACTCCGTGGATCAATGCAACTTTGAAATTTATGTTGTTTCTAATTTCTCTATCATTTCACTACTAATTGGCATGTAATCTTGAAATTATATCATAATATGTTTTAAACCTTGATTTTAGTCTTCAATCCTTGTAATTTCATACACAATCATTTAGGAATACACGAAAACACGAAACCCCTTAGTCTTCTATTGCAAAGGTATTTTTTATGTGAATGCTGATGAGTGTCATCAAATGATAAGCCCTAAGTTCTCATAACAAAATCGAATTAAAAACCTTCTTCCAACCCACTCTCGAAAAAAATTAAAGGACAATCATCTACTATTTATGCGGCCTATGCGGGACAGCTGTGCAAACTTTTCAATCTCGTCTGCAATACCTGTCTGGTTCTCTTCCACGCTTACCATCCCATTGCGTCCAGTCAATGAAACATTTCATCGGGCATCACAGAAACTGTTGTACTGTGATGGCCACACGGCGAAAACAACGATTGTGGGGTTTCAGTACTGCGCAGGAAAATGAATTAACTCCACAACATAGGCGTGCACTGTCTTATCGGAATAATGGTCGGATGTCTGATCAGTCACAATAGAAAATACAAAGAACACTGACAGGAGACTTTTCAGGTCACAACATTTTTATTCACTGCTCACGTTCACTTGGAATATTTCTATGAACACATTTGGGTTTTTCAGCGTAAACGTTCACTAAACATGGACAGCGGTCACTCACTAGACCAAAGAGAGACTATTAGCCAAGAATCATGGTAGGCTCCCTCTCACCAACTTCTCCGCTCTCCTACATCCTCTCCCCACCTATCTAGAACCCCTCCTCCTCCTCCTCCTCCTCCTCCTCCTCCTCCTCCTCCTCCTCCTCCTCCTCCTCCTCCTCCTCCTCCTCCTCCTCCTCCTCCTCCTCCTCCTCCTCTTTCCCAACTCTTCCTCTGTTCAAAAAGACATCAGCTGACTCTTCCATTACGGTGCCTTGTACAAATTATTTTGGTGTGATACAAACAATAAATAATAAAACAAAACTGAATTGAATTAATAAATAAACAAATAAATCATAGATTAACGAATGAATAACTAAGGAAATAAATAACATAAATTGTTTAATCAAATACGTCTGTGTAGTGAGAGACGTAGATTTCTTGTCAAGAAAAATCTGATTGAATAACACCTCACTGGACAGCATTTATCTTCTTGTTATAACTGTCACCTGGATGTTTTATTGATTTCCGTAGCACACCTATTTTTCTTAAGAAAAAAGTTGATTTATACCCATGGCTAGAACGTTGTCGCCTTATTACCATGCATATATATGCGTCAGAATTAAAGCCCACACACACATGCACACAGTAACCTACACACATACATACAAAAACAACCCACATACACACAAACACACAAAAGGTGCTCGAGGGTGCAGTGGTACCGCCCTCGACCGCTAATTCAGTAATCCGAGATATAGTCTTGCCCAGGGCTGGAAATTTCAGTATCGCCGCACTGCGAGCCGGCAATTCAACTATGGTGGGTTAGTTGTATGTAGTGTGGGTTAGTGTGTGTGTGTGTGTGTGTGTGTGTGTGTGTGTGTGTGTGTGTGTGTGTGTGTGTGTGTGTGTGTGTGTGTGTGTGTGTGTGTGTGTGTGTGTGTGTGTGTGTGTGTGTGTGTGTGTGTGTGTGTGTGTGTGTGTGTGTGTGTGTGTGTGTGTGTTTACCTAGTTGTATTTCCCCAGTTGTATTATACGGGAAGGGAGCTATGCATTAATTTTTTTCTTAAAATCTTGAATAGTGTTTGCACACACTGTTTCTTTGTCTAATTTGCGCCAAGTATCTATCACTCTGTGTGGGAAGCTATTTTTTTTTTTCAGATCTCTTCTGTCATTATCTTTTTTTAGTTTCTTTTCGTGCCCTCTTGTTTTTCCATTGTCCCATTTCAATAAGTTATTTTTATCTAAGATTTCAATTCCCTTCATAATTCTATAGATAGTTAGTAGGTCTCCTCTTTCACTTCTTTGTTCCAGAGTTGGTAATTCTAATTTGGACAGTCTTTGTTCATATGTCACTTTGGAAAGAGTTGGTGTCAGTTTTGTTGTTGATCTATGTATTTTATTTTATTTTTATTTTTTACTGGGTGTCCATACTGTTGCTGCATACTCGAGGTTTGGTCTTATTAGTGTAGTTAATTTTTTTATCATTTCCTCGTCCAAAAAGGCAAATGCCACTTTTATTTACCTCAATAAATTGTAGGTTTCTCCAACTATTTTATTAACATGCTTATCCGGTGTCAAGTCTTTGCTGATCATCACTCCAAGGTATTTTTCCGAGTTTACTTTTTTACCTCTTCTTCACCAATTTTATAATCTCTCGATATTCTGTTTTTACTTTTTCCAAATTCCATTATACTACATTTCTTGATACTGAATTTCACTTCCCACTTTTGAGTTCATTTCCAGATCTTGTCCAAATTATGTTGTAATGAGTTGCAATCCTTCTCAGTTTTTATTTTCTTATTATTTTTGCGTCGTCTGCAAAGAAATTCATATAACACTCCACTCCTTCATCCATGTCATTTATGTATATAGCAAATATGATCGGGGCCAGTAATGATCCCTGTGGGACACCACTTTTCGTTTCTTCCCAATTTGAGAATGTGCGTGTGTGTGTGTGTTTTTAATGCACATTCACACACACACACACACACACACACACACACACACACACACACACACACACACACACACACACACACACACACACACACACACACACACACACACACACACACACACACACACACACAACTCATAGCGCAGTTGGCAGAGTTCCCGGCTGCCACTACGGAGGTCCGGGTACGAATCCACCCCAGGGCTGAAATAATTTCAGTATCGATGTACTGCGGGTTCTTCCTCCAACTCTCGTGGGCGGGAAGTTGTGGTTGTGTGTGCGTGTAAAGTCACAGCATTACTCATAGATCAGTCAAATACGAGCTCTGAGCTCTCCTCCGGAAGGGAAATAGCAGTCGATCACGAGTCCAACACGTGATCCAGAGACCATGGTGAAAAAGACCATGGTGAAACACATACGCACACAAAAGAAAACAAATCAGTGGAAGGAATACCATAGAACGTCTGAAAATAAAGTTCACAAGCTGGTGGGAAGTAAAGAAGATATTTCCTAACAAATATGAGGGACAAGTTACAGGAGAGTTGATCAGGACCTGGCTGACAGAGCCCCTCATGTCATACCCCAGAGTCGTGCCACCTGCCTACCTTCAATTAGACTTTTTAAATGCTTAGTATTATCTTATCTTCATGTGTACAGATACCGTTTGTCGATGACTCTCTCGGTCTCATAAACACTCCGCAGGAAAATGCGCAGATAATATAGAAGAAGAAAACTAGACATGTAAATTTTCGACTAGACATTACACTATGTGACCTTATTGGTATTTGCCGATGTCTAAGCTTGTTTTGGTTTAATCTTGTACAAAAGTAAACATATTCACAAATATTCGTTTGCACACACACACACACACACACACACACACACACACACACACACACACACACACACACACACACACACACACACACACACACTTACACACACACGACTCGATGGCTCAGTTGGTGGAGTTCCTGGCTGCCACTACGGCGGTCCGGGTTTGAATCCCCCCGTGGGTTTTCTGTATACTAAAAACTTTACAGAAAACCCACGAACAAAGATGACTTCATACACTACTTATCCCATCACAGCACACGAACAAAAACAGGAGTGATAATAGGTTTCTATCTGAGAGCATTGAGGATATGCAACAAAGAATATGTAGAAGAGGAGATGTCCTACATATTTAATGTCTTCCGCAAGCTTATGTACCCAGCAGGACTACTATCCAAATTGAGAAAGAAAGCGGAAGAAATTTACACAAGACCGAAAAGTGACAAAGCTTCAATAAAATACCTAGTAGTACCTTTCGCAAAGGAAGCAAAAGCCCTAACCAATACGTTATCTAAAGCCGGCATCCAAATAGCGTATAAATCCGGGCGCAAAATAAAAGACGTCCTAAGTAACAAACAAGAACAACACACCAACGAAAATAGCATAGTATACGGAATACCATGCAGTGGATGTCCTGCAACATATTACGGTGAGACGTCACGGGGGTTGACAAAAAGACTAAGAGAACACAAGAACGACCTACGGCATCACAGGACTTCAAATTCACTGGTAGTACATGTGGACACGCACGGGCATTTACCAGAATGGGAGGAAGCACGCCCTATCTGCACCGGACTTGAGAGGAGAATGAGAAAGCTGCAACCACAGAGAAGGGCTCGTTAACTTGTCATTTGCAGCCGCCAGATTGGTTGTGGAGGAGGGAGTATCGGGCCAATCAGCATGCGACTTGCTGAAACGTCCAGCCGGATGAGCCATAAGGAGAGTATATATGATGTACACACACGTTGTCTGTCACTCTGAAGAAGACTTGTAGTCGAAACGTCAGTAATACAGTGTTCTCGCTCTAACCCGTGTTTCTCTACCACCTTTCCAGTCATCTGTCCAACCTTCATAACAACATATATATATATATATATATATATATATATATATATATGTATGTATATATATATATTCATATGTATGTATATATATATGTGTGTGTGTATATTATATATATATATATATATATATATATATACACACACACACACATACACCCACACACACACACACACACACACACACACACACACACACACACACACACACATATATATATATATATATATATATATATATATATATATATACATATATCACAGGTGAGAAATGTAGTAACACATTTGTAAATCACAACTAACACCACAGTCGGACGAAAGAAAAAGTTGCGTAAGCGGAACTATATATTTCGATTGCTACCTGCAATCCTCTTCAGTAGTACAAAGTGGCAGGGAGGAGGCTATCTTAAGTAGCAACCTCTTACAAAAGAAAGGGAACATGAGAAAATAAAGAACATCACTGCCCCAACCCTAGTTGACCTGAGGCTGACACGAGGTCGGGTCAGGGGGAGGGGGAGGAAGCTTGTTGACAATATTTTTGGTGATGAATAGTCCTGAAATGATGTCTGGGGTCCATTGACCCTTGGAAATATTCATCGTGGGCAGATAATCAATTAATGTTGATTCCACCATTTTCCTTCTGAACCCACACCCTGATTTATAAATGAGATCAGATTTCTCCCAGTCTCACCGGATGGACTGGGAGAAATCTGATCTCATTTATAAATCAGGGTGTGGGTTCAGAAGGAAAATGGTGGAATCAACATTAATTGATTATGTGCCCACGATGAATATTTCCAAGGGTCAATGGACCCCAGACACCATTTCAGGACTATTCATCACCAAAAATATGTATGTATGTATATATACATATATATATATACATATATATATATATATATATATATATATATATATATATATATATATATATATATGAAAAATTAACGCGAGAAAGTGGAGAGTTGTGCCAGGGAAAATAAGGAGGAGATTCAAGGTGGAGGAATTAAAGAATCCTGAAAAGAAGGAAAGTTCTAAAGAAAAAATCAGTGTGTACAGTGGAATCTCGGATAATGAATACCTCTCATCAAAATTAATCTCGGTTTACGAACAGTCTCGATTGACGTATCCGTGTGAAAGCGTTATTAGCAATGCAGCCATAAATGTTTCGTAGAAGGATGCCACCCTGATAAGTCAACAGCAATCCGTTTCATGAACATTTTCAATGACAATATTATGTCATACATCAAAACGTAGACAAAAAGAAATTGCACGGGACAATTTTATTTTAGTGAAACAAAGGCCTAGTGTGTCTAAGAGTTAAGTGGTGTTAAGAAAAAAAAAGATAAACAAATAAAATAAAATAAAATGAAATAAGATAAAAGAAACAACCCCAAAAAGATAGTTATCTGATTCATGAAAAAAAAAAATGAAAAAATAAAATATAATCTTAACAAGTTGTAGGGGGGGAAGTATCGGAATATAGTTTAGGCAATAGAAACAACTTAGAGGAATGTGTAAAAAATCACCAAAGCAAGTGGAGGGAAGATAAACTTAAAGTTTACTATACAAATAGCAGGAGCATAATTAACAAAATTGATTTGCTGCGAGGTAAAGCATGCGTAGAAAATTTCGATATTATAGCTATTACTGAATCCTGGATCAACATGGCTTATAAACATTTCCTTCCGGAAATCGAAATAGAAGGATATAAGTTTTTTCATAAGGATAGGGTCGGCAGGAATGGGGGAGGTGTAGCACTTTTCGTTAAAAATACATTAAACTGTATTATCAACAATTCGATTAAGGAAGAGGACTGTACGGAATCTATTTGGGTAGAGATTATAGGCAAGAATAAGAAAGTTATTATTGGCGTCTTGTATAGACCTCCTAACCTCAGCATTGAGCAGACTGATTCCCTGATTCATGAAATTCACAGAGCGTCCCAGTACAAAAACGTTGTAATCATGGGAGATTTTAACTATAGAAACATTGACTGGGAAACTTTAATAGGAGATCATGAAGCGAAGAAATTCCTAGATGTGGTGCAGGATAATTTCCTAAAACAAATTATTACCGATCCTACGAGGGGACAAAATACCCTGGACTTAATTCTAACAAATAATGAGCACCAAATTAGCAGCGTAATAGTGGGAGATAGTCTAGGCTTTAGCGATCATCAAGAAATAAGATTTAATATTATTTGGGAAAAAATAAAAAGTACGAATAACGTTCAAGTACCAGACTTCAGGAAAGCAAACTTTGACAATATAAAAACCTATTTGAAATTGAATACGAAAAGCCAGGCGGACGTTTCAGACATTCTTGATTCTCGTTGCGGGGCTGGTAGTCAGGTGTGGGTCATGGAGGGTAATATGCATACCTTAGGTCAGGTCTGGGACAAGGAGGGTAATACGCATACCTTAGGTCAGGTCACTTAGGGGCGAGGGCCCAACAGTCAGGTCAGTAATTTAAATGAAATGTATAACAACATAACTGATCTAATTAATAATGCACAAAATACATTTATCCCCCTAAAGTCAATACGGAAAAATAGTAATACTCCCAAATGGATGACGGACAGATTAAAACATGAGATCGGAATGAAAAGAGGACTTTACGTAAAAATGAAAAACGGGGAATCACACCTTAGATCAAGATATAACGAAATGGCAAAGCTGGTTAAAAGGAATACACGTTCAGCGAAACGTAATTTTGAAATCAAGGTTGCCAGTCAAGCAAAATCCAACCCAAAGGGTTTCTTTCACCTCTATAGAACAAAAAATAAAGAAATAATAGGACCAATTAAAAACGATGAAAATTTCATGATTGAATCGGAAGAAAAAATGAGTGAGGAGTTTAACAATTATTTTCTATCGGTGTTTACTAATGAGAGGTTAGATAAAGTACCTGACTGCGATCCGATTTTCAGAGGGGATGAAGAAAGTAGTCTAACTAATATCAGCATTAGTAAAGAAGAAGTAGTCAAGCAGATTGACAGACTTAAAGCTACAAAATCTCCGGGTCCAGACGAAATTTTTCCAAGAATGCTTAAAGAGTGTAAATTTGAAATCTGCGACCAGTTAACTGAAATATTCAATAAATCGGCAGACACTGGTTCTGTTCCAACTGCTTGGAGGCAGGCAAACGTTGTTCCTGTTTTTAAGAAGGGAGATAGATCGTCTATATGCAACTACAGGCCAATCAGTTTGACATCGGTTATAGGAAAAATGCTTGAATCAATAATAGTAAATAGACTCAGAGAACACATTGAAGGGCATAATTTAATTCGTGCTTCACGGCATGGTTTCTCCAAGGGTAAGTCATGTGTGACTAATCTTCTATCCTTTTACACTAAGGTATATAAGGCGTCAGACAACAATGAAAATTACGATGTTATTTACCTTGACTTTAGCAAAGCGTTCGACAAAGTGCCACACCAGAGACTACTAAATAAAATCAAAGCCCATGGCATAGGAGGAAAAGTGTTAGAATGGATTAGAGCTTGGATTAGTAACAGAAAACAGCGGGTCACCATAAATGAAATAAAATCTAGGTGGGGCAATGTTACTAGCGGGGTCCCCCAGGGCTCGGTTTTGGGTCCCTTGTTGTTCATTATGTATATAAACGACTTAGACGATGGGTTAAATAGTGATGTTAGTAAGTTTGCGGACGACACTAAAATAGGACGCCTAATTAGGTCAGGAGACGACGCCCAGATTCTGCAGGATGACCTTAATAAGCTGTTAACATGGTCGGTGAAATGGCAAATGATCTTCAATATCTCTAAGTGTAGCGTGTTAAACGTAGGGCTACACAACCCCGAAAATAGATACAACTTAGATAACACGTTTTTAGAAAAATCTGAGTGCGAGAGGGACTTGGGAGTTCTGGTGAGTCCGGACCTTAAAACCAGGAAGCAGTGTATTAGCGCCAGAAATAAAGCTAACAGTGCATTAGGCTTCATTACTAGGACGGTAACGAATAGAAGTGCAGAGGTAATTATTAAACTCTATCTAGCGATAGTTAGACCCATCCTTGACTATGCGGTACAGTTTTGGTCTCCGTCCTACAGAATGGACGTAAATTCACTAGAATCAGTACAGAGAAGAATGACCAAAATGATACAAGGACTCGGAAATTTGCCTTACGAAGAGAGGCTTAGGCACCTAAACTTACACTCTCTGGAAAGACGCAGAGTGCGGGGTGATCTAATAGAAGTGTTCAAGTGGATCAAAGGGTGATGCAAACAAGGTCATCATAATAAAACAACAGGGCAGGACTCGCAGTAATGGGTATAAACTGGACAAATTTAGATTTAAGAAGGAAATAGGCAAGAATTGGTTTACTAATAGGGTGGTCGATGAATGGAATAAACTTAGTAACCATGTAGTAAGCGCTGAAACTATCAGTTGTTTTAAAAAACGATTAGACAACTTTATGGATGGGGATGACAGGTGGTGATGGATACGGAGCTGCCTAGTGTAGGCCTTATGGTTTTTTGCAGTCTCCTTTATTTCTTATGTTCTTATGTTCTTAAGATTCTAATCTTTCATTTCCTGCAT
>NC_134807.1:52408252-52413252 GCF_046742065.1 Oratosquilla oratoria
TATGTATTTTGTCTGCCAGTTCATTCCTGCATTCTTTCAGAATCCAGTTTGCTATTTCATCTGGCCCATGCGATTTTCTGACATTAAAATTACCCAAGTGTGTCAATATTTCATTCTTTGTTACTTCTATTTCTTCCATAGGGGGGACTTTTTCTTTCCACTCAATCTCTTCAGGTTGTATATTTTCCCTTATAAACACTGATTTAAAATGTTTGTTCATAATTTCTGCCATTTCCATTTCCTCAGTGTATTCAACTCCTCCTTGTCTTAATTTCTCCAAGTCTTGTTTGTTTTTCAGTTTATTGTTTACAAATCTGTAGAATAGTTTTGGTTGATCTTTACACTTTTCTATAACATCTTTTTCATATTTTCTTTTTTCCTCTCTGCACTTTTGTACATACTCATTTCTATAACCAGTATATATTTTCCATTTTTCAGGTCTGTCTTTTTTCCATCTGGTCCAGGCTTTGTCTCTTTTGTCTTTTAACTCCCTACAACTTTTGTTGTACATACATATACCAAGGCTTTTTCCCCCTTCCAAGGGAGGTAGCCAAAAAGGGAAAGGCATAAAAACACTCCCACCCATTTCATCCCTAAATACACTCCACACCCCTCCCACCCTTCCTCTCATCTGAGCACCTCCTGGATGACGGGTCATCCCTGCACCCCGCCCACCGCCCTGGGTCAGAAGCAGTGTCGCAAGACACAGCACATCCACAGCAAGGCCGCTTCATTTAATCGGCGACCCCCCTCTCCGTCCCCCTTTGCATATAAGGAGAGGACGGGGAGAAAATCCCTTCGGGCTGCGTCAAAATTTACTCACACATACTACCCCACCCCCCACCCCCCCCGCCCATTCCTCCTCATGCAGTCACAACATCATCCATATACAACCATTCTCCACTCACCTCTGTCTTCCGTCCTCTCCCTTCCTTCCTCAACAGACATTCCCCTCTTCCCCAAAGCCCCCTTCACCCCATCCATCCACCGCATCCTAGGACGTCCCCTCATGTTCACTCCCTCCACATCTGCCTTCCATACCTCTTTTACTAGTCTTTCTTCACTCATTCTTTCCATGTGTCCAAACCATCCTAATATTCTTTCATCAACCCTCTCTCCAAATCCTTTTTCAACCCTGTTCTCCTCCTCACCTCCTCATTTCTCACTCTATCTAGCCTAGTAACCCCCGCCATACTTCTCAGACACCTCATCTCAAACACATTCAAACTCCTTCTCTCTTCTTCTCTTATGTTCCACGTTTCTGCCCCATACAGTGCTGTTGGCACAATCACTCCTTCATACAGTCTCCTCTTCGCATCCATTCCCAAATGTCTATTTCTCATTACACTCTTTAAACCACCAAGGCATTTACTCGCTTCTCTCAATCTACATTCTACCTCCACCTTCACTCCACCTTTTCCTGCTACACTTGCACCCAAGTATCTAAAACTATCCACTTCCTCCAGTCGCTCTCCCTTAATGCTCACTTCCAGTCCACTGCCACTTTCACCCCTTGTACATCTCATCACCTTACTTTTACCCACATTTATCTTTAGCTTTCTTCTATCACATACTCTCCCAAACTCTGCCACCAGCTTCCTCAATCCCTCCTCTGACCCTGCCACAAGCGCAGTGTCGTCCGCAAACAACAGCTTGCTCACCTCCCACTTTTCTCCATTTTCTTTAACCATCTCCAATCCCTGACTCACTACCCTAGCATTCACCTCTCGCACCACCCCATCCATGTATAAGTTGAACAGCCAGGGCGACATAACGCATCCTTGACGAAGTCCCACCTTTACTTCAAACCACTCACTCTCTCCATTTCCAATCCTAACACATGCTCTACTACTCACATAAAAACTCTTGACAGCTCCCAAAAGCTTTCCTCCTATCCCATAAATCTGCATAACTCCCACAGTGCCTTTCTGTCTACCCTACCAGCATTTTACATATTCTTTTTCTTGTTTTTGTCTTGGGACATACTTTTCTACTCCTTTTTTATAGATTTTTGTCAAAATATTCCATTTCTCTTCCACTGATGTTTCTTCTTTGTATATTTCTTCCCAGTTTTCTTGTTGGAAGAATTCTCTTATTTTATCAAAGTTTGTTTTTTCATACATCATTCTTCCTTTTCTATATTGTTCATTTCTTTTCATATATTTTTCTTCATTAAGTTCCAGTTCAATCAATATGTGGTCACTTTTACCTATTGGTGTTTTATATTCAATCTTGTCCACTATTCTAGGTTCAGATGTAATTATTAAGTCTAGCCTCGATGGTTCTTCTTCATTTCTATACCTAGTGTTCTCTTGTATCCATTGTGTCATTGAATGGTCAGTAATCATCTCAAGTAGAGCATTTCCCCATGAGTCATCACCACTCTTTACTGTCATTTCTTCCCAGCAGATTTCTTTGCAATTAAAGTCGCCCATCATAACTATTCTTCCTCCGTCTTCCATTATTTTAGTTAATACTATCTTTGTGTCCTCTAACATACTTTTATGTTCACTCTCCTCCCATGAGGCTGTTTTCGGAGGCACATAATTGATCACAAATTTTCTGCTCTTCTTATCTCGGTCTTCCACTTCTATCATAATCATCTCTACTGTATTCTTTCCATATATGACACCTTTCACGTTTATATCCTTCTTAGTCAGGAACATAACTCCACCCCCTTGTTTTTTCTCTCTGTTTCTAATCCAATAATTGTATGCATCATGTCCTACACTGTTGGGTGGTAGTGGGCCTTTTAATTTTGTTTCTACAATTCCCATTATGTCCGGTTCTTTTTCTTTCAAATAATCATTCAGTTCATTCAATCCTGTTATCAATCCATCTATATTTGTGTAAGACGCTCTTAGTTTTCTGCCACTTCCATTGTGTTCTCTGTTTCCCTTATGTTTTTCTTTAGTATGTCGAACTGCTTTATTTTCATGTTCACTACTCTCCAATAGAATCTCTCTTTCTCTGACTCCGTTCTTTCCTCGTTTTTTGTCTTAGCTTCAAGTCTTTTCTGCTTTTCTGCCTCTCTTTCCTCCTTATTCATTTCTCTTTTTATCCATACCTTTTTATATTGATCATTTGTTGCTAGTTTCCCTGTTTTGGATAGAATTTTCTCTGCCGTTGTTTGTGACCTGAATTTAATCTTAATTGGTCTGGTCTTATCTGTACTATATTTTCCGAGTCTGAATTTTTCCTCAATTTCCTTTATAATTTCTGGTTCATCTTCATGTACTAAATTTAATAAACTGCTTACTCTTTAATTTTCCTCCTTGATTCTTGCGGTTCTATCTGGGTTATGTTTCTCTTCCATTCCTAATATAATTATACATTTCTTTTTGTCAGCTAATTCTCTTACTATATTCTCCTTCTGTCTCATCACTTTAATAACTGAGTCTTCATTATGTTCTTTCAATTGCTGTTTGACTATGTCAGTGAATGAAACCTTATTCCCTTCTTGGGTTGTTCTCCAATTTTTAGCTTCTTTAGCTATTGTCTCTCTGTTTTCATTACTATTCTTCTTCAATTTCTCATTCTCCTCCTTTACATTTCCTAACTGTCTTTTTAGGTCCTCTATTTCTTCAGTTAAGTTTCTGTTTGCCTTCTCTAGTTGTTCCAACCTTTCAATTCTCTGGAAAATGGAGTCAACATTACCTAACTTACGTTCCAAGTCCTCGATCACCTTATCAACTCTCTCCTCTAGTCTTATCAGTCGGGGGGGGGGGGTTGTGTCCCCCCACCCTCTTTAAATCCCTGGAACATATTCTCGTCACTTTCTACTGTATTGCTCCTCTCTATACTTCTAATCTTTACATTTTTATTAGACATTTCATCATCGCTCAGTCTTTTGTTTACCTTTCGCTTGTCTGGCTGGGCCAAGTCTACTCCCTCCTCATTTCCTTCCATTTCCCTCAGTAATCCCTCCCCTTTTCCTCTTTCCCTACTTTCCCACTACTCCACGAGCAATTTCCCCCCCACCCTGTAAAAACACTAGGCACTTCTCCTTGCGTTGGGATCCACAGACTTCAGTTTTCTTCAGAACGTCATCCAAGCCGTCCATTCGCCGAAGTGTGTGTGTGTGTGTGTGTGTGTGTGTAAGTCTCTACCTGTTTGTCCCTAATATACCTTATAAAATCCGAGCAATGAATTTTATTAACACCTTGATTTATTTCCTCTCTGGGTCTTTGATGTACATTAACTATTTTCTTAGACAAGTTATTTTGAAAACTAAAAACAAAGTTTATGTCTTTCTGTGGTAGAAACTGCGAACTATCATTTAAGGACTTATTATAAGGCAATTTGAAACAGTTTTTGTCCCATACAGAATTCTTAGTGGAATGGTAAGTGGATCCATAGTGACTAATTTTGGCTCTGCTTAAGGCTCTATTTAAAAACAAATCAGGATACCCTATTCTTTTTAACTGATTCCTTGCTCGGATTGTAATTAGGTATATTGGGGACAAACAGGTAGAGATTTACACACTAGAATGAAAGAACACAAGAATTCAGTTAAATATGCACAACAAAATTCGGCTATCTTCCAACACGTAGACAAGGAAGGCCATCGTATGGATTGGAATAAGGCAAAAATTATTTTTAATTCAGAGTGCAGTTTCAAAAGGAAAATAATAGAATCCTCCTTGATAAATAAATTTCCTAATTTTAATATTTCAAATGGACAATGGTCACCAGACTGTATTACTACCTGGGCAGTCAATAAATTATTACCATCTTTGGTGAAGACGGGTGATTTGTCCCGTAAAGCACTAGGCGCCACTTGAGCCCTGCCCATGTTCCTTCTTCTTTCACTGTATATAAGACATGCCTTTTGCTCCACTACTCTGTATTCCACTGAAGAGGATCACAGTCCGTGATCGAAATATATGGACATCATTTATTTCATTTCTTCTTATCCAATATAGTGTTTTTTTTTTATTTATTTTTTTTTAAATTTACTAATGTGTTACGACATTACTTTGTAGCTAAGAATAGACAAG
>NC_134807.1:52423252-52430752 GCF_046742065.1 Oratosquilla oratoria
GTACACAATTCCGGGCAATCGTTGCAACCGACTCCAACCACCTAAAACCCATATCAAGGTAAATATTGTCATTCCTATCCACCCTTCATACCATTTTATTATATTAATAATTCCCGTCTACCCCTGAAATCCCCCTGATACTCGCTTTCTCTCCCATTCCATGCGAGCACCATACACCTAGACTTCATACGTCTAGATGTACCCAACCACAAGCAGCCTCACCTGGAGGTAATTGCCCACCAAATCATCGTACGTTAAAACAAACCAATCTACGGACAGCGACAGCCCCACCTAACGGTAACTACACAGCTGTCTACACTTACAAATTTGAGTGTCCAAGGTAACAGTGCTATACTCACAACATAACCAGTGCCTTATATATATATAAATTTAATAATACTATATTGTTCATACGTTAAGTACTTGCAGCAATTGCTATAAATTAATATAAAACTTACGTAACTGTATTCAACAGTAACATACTTTACAAATGCAAATTATAATTACCCCCTATATCTATTTTGCCAACTTCTAACTTAACATATATTTGTGCATGCATTAATTTTTTTAGATTTCACTATTACCTTGTTATATATATTGTACCTACAAGAACTTTCATATTACCCTTTTATGCATATTTACAATTTTATGACATTATTATTACCCTGTCTTACATACATTGTATCATTTTGATATGCATTTTATCAGTTAAGTGATTCTTGTTTGCATTATACACATTTTTATTATAATATTCTATATATTACCCATTGATGACTTATACCTCTCCTCTTATCTAACTATGACACACTATCTTTTAGGTAATGCATGCATCCCTAGTTAGACACTAACATGGCTTCAGGAACGAGATCCAAAGTCAAGAATATAATTGACTCATTCCTTTCTCAATCGAAAGAAAAGAAACCCCCCAGTGACATCGATCATTCCACACCTAAAGTTGATTCTACAATTATTCCCGAGAATAACGTTGACCACCCACACTTAGAATATGTCACATTCCACGAAGAACTGCTTGACGCAAACCAACCACTCTTACCCCTCAACCCCCTCCCCCACACCTCACCACAACTCCAAGTTGCCCCTTATGTAAACCCCCAACAACAACCCCCAAACCCCACAACCCATGTATACGAGAACTTAGCCTGCCCTTCTCCACACCAAACGTCAAGTCAAACATCCTTCACCTCAAACCCCTACCCAAATCCATCGCAACATCCTCACCCACAACTCCCATCACAACATCATCACCCACAACTCCCATCACAACATCCCCACCCAACCCAACTGCCAACCAACCCACATACATCCCAACACCAACCTACAATAGTCAATAACTACCAGACTATCTCCCCTCTAACCGAAATCCCCACCTTCTCTCAAACTAGCGGGCTCTCCATCACTGACTTCCTAACGGCATGTGACCTTTTTTTCTCTAAAAATCCTAACTACTCTAACTTAGAGAAGATAAATCTATGCCGCCAGAATATACAAGCCTCAGATGAGCATAGATCCACGGCTCGAATGCTTGATAACCTTATTGCTGGTGGAATCACATACAATGAATACAAATCCCATCTGTTTAATGTCTTTCAGAACAAACAAACAAACAACATTAACTTTCTCCTCACATTTCTAAACAACACTAGAACTCAAAAACAGACTAACATCAAAGACAATGTTGCCAATGCAATAAAAGAAATTAGGGAAAATCTAGAAAACCAAAGCCCTTGAACCTTCACAAACATCTCAGGAAAAAAAGCAATGACATTAGAAAAACCTATACACATTACTAGAGATAGGCCTTTATCTTTCCCAACTCCCACCAAAGTGTCAAAAAGAGGCAAGTAGAAGGGATTTAAACACCAGAAACCCATTAGCTTATAATTATATCTTAGATATCACCAACGCTTGCAACATTTCCCTCTCCGACCAGCACCATTATGCTAGACTAAATAGCCTTCAGTCACACCAGACCCCTAGCTCCAATACAGCACAACCATCAACCTGGTGTTCCTACCATCTTACAACAACTCACAACACCAGAGACTGCACACATAAACAACAAATACAAGCACAAAACCGCACTAGCCCTTGCTCAGTTCATGGAACAACGACTCACACAGATGCCCAATGTAGAGCACAGCAACACCAACAACCACAGACACAACACCGCACTACCCCTTGCTCACTTCATGGAACTACCTCCCACACAGATTCCCAATGTAGAGCCCAACAACAAAACCAATCACCCACGCACCCCCCGCCCCACACCACTCAACATATCAAGACCAACACGGCCAGGTAAATACTGCAACCTACACAAAACCACAACTCACTCCAACGAGGAATGCTCTCAACAAAGATCACAACCACATCCTCATCAGAGAACAAACAGACCAGTTACGGCATCACAACAAACACCGTACTCCCACAGAACGTCAAACTCAACACACACAAATCAACACCGATTGGGGGAACGTGTACCAGCCTCACGCACCAGACCACCATAGGAACGTCCGACCCACCCCACAACTATATCACTCTAAAGGTAACACTAGATCAAATCAGTGTTGACATGATGGTTGATACAGGCACAAACCTGAACCTCATCCCCAGAGCTCTCTACGAATCACTTAATGACCCACCCCAAATCCAGTACTCCAACACAGAAGGCCTACTGATAGAAGGAAGTACCATATCACTTCATGATATGATAGACTTAGATATAGGAATTAACAAATCCCAGGTAGGCCTCACATCCTTCCACTTAGCAGATGCATGGTGTCTCGACCAACAAGAATAATAGGTTTAAAGTCCCTACGAGAATGGAAGTCCATCATCAACTTAGATACCAACAAAATCTCCTTCAGAGATGAAAATGACAACCCCAAAATCCCTGAAACACCCGATCCAGACACACAACCTCTTTCATGTCTATCTGGCTTAAATAACCCCACTCCAACTAAGAGCTACTCATTCCGTCCACCACCTTATGTCACCTCAAAAGCACTGATGTCTAACACAGTCATCATACCCCCTAGACATTCAATAACAGTCCCACTTTATATACCCGGAGCAATCGAAAATCAGGATGTCATATTTGACCCAGACACGTCAAGAGTTAACAACATATCCCTCGAACCTTCATGGGATTTAGTGTCAGAGAATAAACACACCCTAGCTATGTTAACAAATCTCTTCGACCAACACCGCAAAATCAGAAAGAACACAAACATTTGTTCAGTCCACCTCCATAATTCCCCAATCCAAGAACCACTCCCACAACACATCAACACTGTAGGACAAACACAAAACCTCACCCCTATCCACCCCAACCAAATAACAACATCAGCCAACGAAGAGATACGTAACAAGCTACTAAACCTCCTCCAAAGGAATAGATCGGCTATCGCCTTAGAAGGCGAACCTCTAGGCAAATGTGATATAACTAAACACCACATCCAAATCCCCCCCAACACCACCCCCTCATACACCCCCGCTTACCGCACACCCCACAGTAGGAAAACACAAGTAAACAACAGTGTGCATGATATGTTACACCAAGGTGTAATTTCTCAATCAGACTCACCTTGGAACAGTCCCCTCTTCCTAGTCCCTAAGAAAGACGGAACTCTACGCCCTGTTGTAGATTTTAGGAAAATCAATCACCTAACTCAATCTGACCCACACCCACTACCTGCCATGCAAGATGTCTTGCAATCCATAGGAAACGGGAACTCTGTATTTTCCACAATTGACCTTAAATCAGCCTTCTGGCAAGTGGAACTGACAGATGAATCAAAACCCGTAACTGCATTCTCCACAGATAAGGGACATTTCCACTTCGAGCGCATGCCCTTTGGCCTTAAGAATGCCCCCTCAACCCAACAGAGATTAATGAATCGCATTTTCAGCGATATGATAGGAATCTCATTATTCGTCTACTTAGACGACCTCATCATCTATAGCCCCACACAAACTGACCACCTCCATATACTAGAGATTATCCTAAAAAGACTAAAAAGCACGGGATTGAAAATCCAACTAGGAAAGTGCAAATTCCTACAGACGGAACTCACCTTCCTAGGCCATAAGGTAGACAACAAAGGCATCCATACCACCACAGACAAAATAAATGCCATAGCAAATTTCCCAACCCCCAGAAACGCAGATGAAACAAGAAGTTTCGTAGGACTAGCCTCATACTATAGACACTTCATACAAAATTTAGCGCACATAGCATCCCCTCTCACCAAATTCACAAGAAAAGGCAAGACATTCAAATGGTCTGAAGCGGAACAGACAAGCTTCGACACCCTTAAACATGCTCTTACCACAGCTCCTGTCCTAACCTTTCCTGACATGAAGAAAGAATTCCTTCTTTACACCGACGCCTCCTCTAAAGGAATAGGCGCAGTTCTACAACAGAAGGATGAAAACGGGAAAGAGCACCCCATTGCATACGCAAGTAGAGTACTAAATAAGCCTGAAAGTAATTATTCAACAACCCACAAAGAAGGACTTGCATTGATATGGGGTTTAAAACATTTCAAATACCTCATACTAGGATACAGGATAAACATCTTTACAGACCACCAACCCCTAGTCTACCTCTTTAACTCTAAAGACCTACATGGCAGAATTGCTAGGTGGAAAACCACCTTACTAGACTTTGACCCTAAAATCACATACTTAGCTGGAAAAGCTAACGTAGTAGCAGACTCACTAAGCAGACAAATTCACATATCAACCTTAACAAAAACAACCTGTATTCCTATGCAAGACCTTAGAGAAGAAACAGACAAAGACCCGACATGGTCTAAAGTAAAACAACATCTACTTTCAAGAACACCCTTACAGTCCCGACCACCTGTCCCTATAGAGGAACTCAAACTGGTCGACGGAATCATAAGGAGAACCACTAACGACAGAGAAGTTACTGTCATCCCCAAAGCCCGAGTTCCCAAGGTCCTACACATATTGCACGACAGCGCAATGGGAGGCCACTCAGGCAGGGATAAGACACTGACTACTGCTAGGCATTCATATTTTTGGACAGAGGACCTGATCCCAAACAACTCAATATCAAAGACATCCCACTCCCTGCTGAACCATGGGAAACACTTGGCATTGACCTACTTAAAATGCCAATGAGGCATCAAGGTTCCAATTATGTACTCACGGCAGTCGACTATCTGTCAAAATACACAATCCTAGTTCCACTACAAGACAAAACAGCAGAGACTGTGGCCAAAGCATTGGTTAACAACATATTCTGCAGGTATAATATAACAACACAAATGCTGTCTGATAACGGTTCTGAATTCAAGAACGAAATAATGCGCGAAATAGCACATTTATATAACATAAATCAAACCTTCGCCACTGCCTACCATCCACAAGGGAATGGACTAGTAGAACGCACTAACAGAAAAGTGCTTGAAATCCTCAGACCTTTGGCCAACGATCTTTCGGATAGTTGGGAAGATTGGCTACCCCAGGTACAAGCCAGTATCAATAGCACAGTCAACTCCGCAACAAAGATGTCCCCCCATGAGATCATATTTGGCCAAAGAATGCGGCTACCCTACCAAATCTTTAACCAACCCCTACCCCCCTTATACAACCTAGAAAACCTTACCCAATGCCTAAAAAGAGGCATGCAAAGTATATACAAACAGGTCAGAGAAAACCTCAAAGCAGCCCAAGAAAAAACCAAAACCAAACAACACAAACGATCATCTCCACTCAACATAACACTTGGAGACACAGTCATGGTCAGAGACTCTAATAGAACTAACAGACTCAAACCCAAGTTCCTAGGCCCCTTCACAGTCACAACCTCACTCCCCAACAATGTTTTCCTATTAACGGACCCTTCCGATCACACAACCGTAACCATACACGGAGAGAAATTAAGAAAAGTCAAACTTAACCTAAACGCAACCCCACCTCCCAACCAGAACCCACCCACCAGACTAACAAATAACCCAACCAAGCGAAATTCCCATCACATGACACTACGTCGACGCAACTAAAACATACACTTTAGCTTTCGCCCCTGAAGATGCAGGACGTCATGCATTCCTCAGTGGAGGTTAAAATGGCCAACATTACAATTAGAACTTCTTTCCGCATATCTATCAAACCTTCTCTACTTCCTTCCGACCACAATAACCTTAGCGAGAGTCAGATATACATATCCTTAATCACTAAAACAAAAACTCCATCCACAGGATGCAACCACTACTACTACTCCCCATCCTCGTCCACTTCTCACCCAGGTTATCCATTCTATTTCCAACTAACCAAATCCCAACCTTGCCTCTCAGAACTCACAACACCCAAAGTCAACCTTTCCGAGACATGCGACTTTCGCTTTTCGGACAACACTCAAATACACCACATCCACGTAGGAAATAAACACTTCATATTTCTCCCCCACCCCACAATAGTATCCGTAATATGCCTACACAAACCACCCTCCCATCATAAGATCAACGGCTCTATCACCCTACGAGACACCTGTCACATCTATATGATGGACTTAATGCTCCTACCTAACCAACTCTACTACCAAGGCACTCTAAACACCACCCACAATCTAGGTCCCATAACCCAACTAATACTCCCACCCCTCCCTAAGATCCCCGATATCATCCTCCCAAGTGAGATAGACATGGTACGTCTCCTAAACAAATCAACTACCCTTGATATAGACTCTTTAGACCTACACTATAAAATCTTACCCTATGCCTCCACTGCCCTCTCAACCTTAATCATCATTTTTATAATAATAATACTAACAAAGTACTTTTGCATGAAATAAGTGCTTGAAAAAGGTTTTCCCAAATTGCTGTAAACCTAGGATAAGTTTTACCTTGTGTCTCACCAATATCTTAACATACTATAGTGCCATACAAACTCACAGATAAGAGTTTCTCAGAAAACACAGATAGTGCCATACAAACTCACAGATAAGAGTTTCTCAGAAAACACAGATAGTGCCATACAAACTCACAGATAAGAGTTTCTCAGAAAACACAGATAGTGCCATACAAACTCACAGATAAGAGTTTCTCAGAAAACACAGATAGTGCCATACAAACTCACAGATAAGAGTTTCTCAGAAAACACAGATAGTGCCATACAAACTCACAGATAAGAGTTTCTCAGAAAACACAGATAGTGCCATACAAACTCACAGACAAGAGTTTCTCAGAAATAATATATAAGTGTCACACAAACTCATAGATAAAAGTTGAAAATATATACAAATACTGGTGAAACACAACCTTATTCCCCATTCAGAGACACAACATCACATACCCATTATTTCTTGTTCAACATGTCCTCTTGGAACCCTCATAATCAATTCAACATCACACACACAAAGATTTTGTGTCTCTCACTATATAAATATATATATATATATATATATATATATATATATATATATATATATATATATATATCAATAAT
>NC_134807.1:52435752-52443252 GCF_046742065.1 Oratosquilla oratoria
AAAAAAAAAAAAATGCGTAGACACAGAAGTGACTTGATATAGGTCTTTAAGATTCTAACGGGAATTAACAACATCAAAAGTGACAAAATTCTAACACTGAATGAGAATCCAACAGAAAATAGATTTAATTTGGATGTAGGTAAAAACAACTTTGTCAACCGTGTGGTTATGAATGGAATAAACTTTCTGCAGGGGCAGTTCAATGTCGTTCAGTTCGAAGCTTTAAAATTCGTTTACATAAACACCTACACAAGATGCTGTAATCCCTGCCATTTATTTTATATTATTTGTTTGTTATTATTTATCTGTTTATTATTTATTTGATTATCAATTATTATAATTTATTTGCCCGTTTACTATTATTTACTAGTTATCTGTTTGTTTATTATTTAACTTTACCTATTTATATATTTCATTTATTATAATTTATATCATTATCATTCTATTTATATATTTGTTCATTTATCATTTATCATTTTTTCACATCTGACCTAGTTATTGGCCAAAAGGTCTCATTTCGGCATGCTCCTCCTTTGTGTATATTGTGTGTACATGTGAGTGTGTGTGTTTTATAAATTCATTAATTCTATTGCAGGGATTTGACAATGAACAGGAGATGCAAAAATTATCCAAACAGGTTTTGCTACAAAATAAGAAGGCCTGATCAATATTAAAAAATTACTCATTTTGTAAAATTGTGTTACCACGCATATTTTGGAATCCGAATTGGAGATCAAGATGAAAGTTTTGCTCTTCATACATACTGTAGAACATGTGTTGAAATTTTAAGACGTTGGAGTAAGTGCAAGATGAAATCCCTATCTTTTGGTGTTCCCATAGTGTACAAAGAAGGGGCGGATCATGTGACAGATTGTACGAATAACCTAGAAGGTATGTTCATATTCGAAAATAATAACAATAACTTACATTTACAATAACCGGCGGTACTTTAATAGTTTACCTATATGAAATTTACAGGTGCATATGAGAAGAACAAGCACCATGTTGTGTATCCTGATATCCTATCTGCCAGAAAACCAGTGTCTCATGGTCCAGAAATTCCAGTACCAAATGTACCCAAGGACATATACAGTATATCACTGAAGACAGTGATACCCAGCTTGAAGACATGGGCACTTCTGCCTCGTATCAACCTCCAATTCCCGCTTAGAATCATCCAAAACCTTTAAGTCAAGCACAAATGGATGAATTAGCAAGGGATTTAGGGTTATCAAAGGAGTCTGCCCAACTACTTGGATCACGCCTTGACGAAAGCAATTTACTTGCATCAGGAACTACATATTTCTGGTACCGCAAAAGAGATGAAGAATTTCGCAATTTTTTTCACTTCATGACAAATTTTCACTAGCATATTGCGGTGATATTGAAGGACTAGTTAAAGCCTTGGGTTTAATTTATAGTCCAGTGGCATGAGACTCTTCATTGATTCGTCGAGTCAAAGTTGAAAAGCTGTTTTTTTTTTAACATTGGCAATAAGATTGCATCTATTCCTGTTGCACATCCAGTTCAATTAACTGAGTTTTGAGAATATGAAAACCCTACTCATTGCTCTGAAGTACAGTCACCATAATTGGAAGATTTGTGGAGATTTAAAGGTAAAAAGACAATGTTGTTCAGAATGTTTTCGCAGTGTAATTTGATCTTATATATATTTCAGTTATCTCTTTTACCTCATTTTTCATTATATTTACATTATTTCTTTTCTAATTGTTTCCCTAGTATTAGGAATGCAAACAGGATACACTAATTACCCATGTCTTCTCTGTGGGATAGCCGAGCAGGTGACAAACACGAATGACCATCTAAAGAAACACTCCAACCTGCCACCTCTTCATATAAAAATTGGATTGATGAAGAATTGTGTCAAGAACATCAATAAAGGAAATCCAGCATTTGCTTTCACAAGGCAGACACAAGTCAGTGATGCAAAATTGAATGCAAGTATTTTCAATGGATCTCAGATTAGAAACCTAATGAAGGAGGAACAGGTCGATAGAGCAATGAGTGAAACAGAGAGGGCATGGCAAGCCTTCAAATCAGTTGTGAACATTTTTCTTGGAAACAAAAGATGTTCAGAATAAGTGTTCATTGTTCAAGAATTATTTAAGGTTCTGGGAGCACGTATGTCAGTAAAAATGCATTTTATAGGATCGCATCTGGATTATTTTCATGATAATTGTGGAGACTACAGCAAAGAAATAGGTGAAATGTTCCCCCGAGACACTCGCACTATGGAAGAAAGGTAGCAGGGACGATGGGACAAACATGTTAGCAGATTACTGTTGGTGTCTGAAACGTGATTTGCCTAGCAAAAAACACAAGAGAAAATAATTGAAATTTTTTACTAGCATATTTTAAATGATAATAAAAACAATATAGCCATTATTAACTTTATCTTATAGCATATTTGTCTTAGTAAATACCTGGTAAAAAAAAAATGGAGGAAAATGTGTAAAAAGAAAGAAAGAAAGAAACAACAACAACAAAACAGACCAATAAAATTAGATATACTTTAATCAAATACCACCTTACAAAATTACAGCCTTATCTGAATATTTTTATGACAATCAGACAATACTACAAATATGAGGCTGTTCAAGACAATATTTTTTGCTTGTAGAGACCTTGTGGGTCTCCATCTTGGCTGTGATTTGTTGAAAATCTGGTTGATACGTTGTCAACGATGTACGAATTAGTTCCGTTAGGTGTTTATTTGAAAGGATTGAAAGATACTTCCACTTCACAAACTTCATTACAGAGTACAGTGATTCACAGCAGTATGTTGTGCTGAAAATTGAGATGAGTCGCACACTATTTTTCTTCAGTTCAGGATATTTTATTTCTGAAACTTGTTTTCGAAACTCAATTGTAGACTGAGATTTATGGATCATCTATAGACATAGGTCCTCCTGTAATTCCATTGGTTCCATTTCCACAGCAAATGATTCTGTAACCAGAGGTTTGGTAATTGGACATCCATCATTGACATCAACCATGAATGGATTTACAAGAAAGGTGAAGCAGGGCTTCGGCTTCCTCTAGGCATCAAACGTGGCTAGGAAATTATCGAACAGTACTTGTAATTTCTCTTTGTTTATCTTCCAGTATGTGGTCTTTTATTTCAATATCAGCGAAGGTATTTAGTCTCCTCCTGAGATTGGGAAAATTACTGAAGTTTTTTGACATTAGGTCTCTTTGAAAAACGCTTATTTTATTCAGAAAGCTGAAAACTGTCCGAGTAAGATCAGAAACAATCTTATTGTTCCCCTAAAGTGTCAAGTTATAAGTTTGTAGTTGATGTATTATACCAGATCTTGCACCCATTCTTGATTTTCCAGTTGAGGATAGGGCCTTTTCTTTTCTTTGAGAAAAGTAATAATAGGCTCTAACACGTCCACAGACCTACTCAAGACATTGCTGGTTGAAAGCCACCTCACAAGTCAATAGAAAGAGACACAACGGGATTTATCTTCAAAATCCAGTTCTTCAATAAAATTCTGAACTGTCGGTGAGTCTTCCCATTTGAGTGTATGAAATTGACAATTTCAAGGACAGATTTCATCACATCTTCATACTTGAAATATCTGGCTGTCAGGTGTTTACGATGAATAATGCAATAAACAGGGTGGAACTCTGGAAAGCTGGGATCATCTTTCATATATGTAATCTTACATGTCTTCCCACCATTGCAGGGGCTCCATCTGTTGCAATACTGACGAGTTTATTCAATGGAACATCACCATTTGTTAATGTCAACACCACAAGTTGTTTCTTTTTATGCCACTAAGTCAAACATTTCTTCTTTCACAGTTACATCAGAGGATACATAACGAATAAATACCGCCAGTTGTGGGTTGTCTTGTATGTCTATTGATCCAACAAGAGCTAAAAAGAATGCCTGAGAATTTTATAAACCATTTTGTATTATCCCTGTAACATCAGCACTGATCTGAGAGATACGCCTCTCTGTAGTGTGGCGGGAAACTGGTGTTTGTGCTATTAGTCGTTGAAGTTTTGTGTTATTTGGATCTAACACTGCAACAACGTCAGCTATATTCTTCTTAACAAATTCGCCATCAGAATATGGGCGTTTAGCACGAGCAATATTCCATGACATAACAAAACTGGCTTCCGTCGTTGTAACGGCTTCCTTACTGAACGTTGTCAACAGTGTCCGCTGGCTATTTAATGATGATTTTAATACAGTTAACTTGTTTTTCCCTAATTTTGATTTAGGTAGATAATCATACGAAAAAAAAATATTTGTTTTATAGTGGCATTTCAAGTATCTGGCTTTATAACGACTGAATGGCACATGGCAAATAAAGCACAAAGGCTTACCTCCATTGTCGGTGAATGCGAAATCGTCCTCCCACTCTGGCTTAGAATTTCTGTTTTCATCTTCATGCTTTCGTTTATTACAATTTGAGAAGGTCATTTTCTTTCAGAAAAATTTCAAAGACACTTTTAAACAAAACTTGTATCCAAAGCGTACCAACTATGTCTCCGTTTTCTCGGTAGTTCCCCTACGGCCTAGACTTCATCTTCTCGCGAAAGACACTGGTTTCATTTTCTCCCAACACCCTCCTAGGGCTGCCAGGTTTTCTGAGATGAAAATAGCCACATGCCATACTAAATACAGCCAGAAATAGCCATATTTTTTTCTTCTAAATAGAATGATATTTGGTATGCAATAATTCAAAAGAATAACAGCTGTTGCAACACGCCGCCACTGCTGCGGTGTCCCCTTAGTGCACATAGCTTTGTAATATAATAAAAAATTTAATCTTGCTCAAATCATTATATATGTACATTATAAGCAAAATTGTATATTACAAATATTATGTCACATACACGGATGACTATTATATTGCTAAGTGTATTTATGTGTAACTTTATTTGCATACTCTGTTCAATGCGTTAATATATTCACTGTGTATATTCTATGTCATGGTGGACGGGCTATTCAATAACTAGTCCGTAAGAATTTTAAACTATCATCTATCCTTCACCTAAGAATGATTCTCTCTTCCTGATGTGATTTACCACACCAATCGTTCTTAGGTGAAAAATTAATGAAATTTTAGATTTCTTCAGAACTCGTAACTAATTAACCCGTCTGCCATTACAAAAAATATTATCATGGTAGACTAAATCATCCTTAGGTGGACAATTAATGAAAGATTTGATATGCTTAGAACTCATAATTTAGTTAGAGGGCAGGATGGATAAAATGGGGGAGAGGGTGGGAGGGGGATTTGGGGGTCTAGTGGAAGGAAAGAGTGTAATGGAAGGAAGTAAGAGTTATGATAGATGTGGGGCAGACCCACTGGCTCGGTTAGTTTATAGTCTTTAAGACTTTACTTTACTCATAATTGATTTGCCCGTCCGCCATAACAAAAAATATTCACAGTGAATATATTAACGCGTTCAACAGAGTATGTAAATAAAGTTACACATAAATACACTTAACAATATAATAGTCATCCATGTATGTGACATAATATTTGTAATATACAGTTTTTATTATAATTTACATATACAATGATTTGAGCAAGATTAACAATTTTATTATATTACAAAGCTATGTGCACTAAGGGGAAACTGCAGCAATGGCGGCGTGTTGCCACATTACTTCCCCCTCGCGTGACTGGTGAAACGAGACAGTCTTGGAGGTCCGGGGCTGCTTGGGAGCAGGAATGGGAGTGTCCGTGAGGAGCTTGGGAGGACTAGAAATGGGAGTGCCGTCGATGGGAGTGTCCGTGGCGATGGGTGCAAGGGCCTTCGGGGCTGGGAAACTAAGGGTAGTGACAGTGTCCAGCGCAGTCTTCGCAGAAGCGAAAGCTTCGTCGGCTTCAGGACACCAAGCAAGCTGTATGGACTGACCAAGCTTGCAAGGCCTAATGAGAGAATACAAAGGTTGTAACATGCGGGAATGCTTAGGGGTGAAGCGAATGTAAGAATCAATCATACCTAGGAACTGCTTGAGCTATCTCTAGGTGGAGAGCTTCGGGAACTGGCGGATGGCATCACACTTAGTACTCCGAGGTGGAATACCAGTGGAGGAGACAGTACAGTATGTTGAGAAAATCTACGGAGTGCAATCAAAATTTCGACTTGGCGGCGTTGATTTGGATTCCGCAGTTTCTTAGGCGGGTGAGGATTTCTTCGAGGTGACGGCGGTGGGTAACTTCATCAGGGCTGGCGATGAGGAGGTCGTTTATGTAGGCGTAATCGTAGAGGCCAAACGGGGTGGTAATGGCCGTCTTCGGGATGTCATCGGGGTGGGCATGGATCTGATGGAAAGCTTGAATAAGATTCACCGTAGAAAAGATGGTACAGCCAAAGAGCTGGGAGCCAAATTCTTGGATGTTGGGGATGGGGTATCAACCAAAGACAGTTTGGGAATTCAGTGCACGGTAGTCACCACATGGTCGCAAATTGCCACTCTTTGTAGGTACGATGTGAAGCACTGAAGACTAGTTGCTGTTGCTGGGTGGAATTATCCCTTGGCACATAAGGGACTCAAACTCAGTCTTGACAATGCATTGTCGTTCGGGTGCGAGACGTCGTGGCTTGGCGTGAGTTGGGCGGCCAGAAGTGACGATGCATGGATGTGGCTGAGTGATGGTGGGAAACTGTTGCAGTAGGGATGCAAAAGGGGTGTCTTGTCTGGTGACAGAGATGCTAGTGCTAACGCCAGGTCGAGTGTGGCTGTAGGACGAGAGGCGCGTTGAGACATCGTAGAGGTGACGGCGCTGTATGTCTTCAAGAAGACTATAGTGGTTGAGGAAACCGGCTCCGAGGATTAGTTGAGAGACGTCGGCGACGTAGAACATCCACTCGAAGGCGCGACGGAGGTTGAGGGAGAGGGTTAAGGTAGATTTCCTGAAGACGTCGATCTTCATGTTGCTGGCTGCGTAGAGGGAAGTGAGTGGTGGTAACGTCCCTGGTCTGGCTGTAGCAGGAAGTATGCTTACTGCAGCACCGGAGTCAATAAGGAATAGGTGGCGCGTCAGAGGGTCTCGTATGTAGAGGAGTTGTGAGGAGGAGGGGCGAACATTATGCACCTCTAATGTTTGCCGTTGGAGTTTAAAGTGGGGGAAAGGGTGAAGGCGCAGGGTTGGTGCCTTGGAACCGAACTGGGCGTGATAGTAACATACCGCTGGGGCGTGATCCGTGCTCTTGGATCTTGGTCTGGATCTGGAACGTTGCCTGCGGGAAAAATTACGGCGGTCTGCTGCTTGAACTTGTTCCTTGAGATCGCTAATTTGCAGTGTGAGCCATGTCGACGAGGCGCTCGTAGAGGGGGTCTGTCTTGACGTGGGAGACGGAGGGCGAAGAAACAGTTGCGATGAGCTCGTTGGCGAGTGTGGCGAGTTTCTCCACGGGAAGCTGGTCCTTCACAGTGAAGAGGCTACGCTGGATACTAGCGAGCAGACGTTGGTAGAACAGCTGGAGAAAAAGGGTCTTGTCATA
>NC_134807.1:52453252-52460752 GCF_046742065.1 Oratosquilla oratoria
CGACAGCCCCACCTAACGGTAACTACACAGCTGTCTACACTTACAAATTTGAGTGTCCAAGGTAACAGTGCTATACTCACAACATAACCAGTGCCTTATATATATATAAATTTAATAATACTATATTGTTCATACGTTAAGTACTTGCAGCAATTGCTATAAATTAATATAAAACTTACGTAACTGTATTCAACAGTAACATACTTTACAAATGCAAATTATAATTACCCCCTATATCTATTTTGCCAACTTCTAACTTAACATATATTTGTGCATGCATTAATTTTTTTTAGATTTCACTATTACCTTGTTATATATATTGTACCTACAAGAACTTTCATATTACCCTTTTATGCATATTTACAATTTTATGACATTATTATTACCCTGTCTTACATACATTGTATCATTTTGATATGCATTTTATCAGTTAAGTGATTCTTGTTTGCATTATACACATTTTTATTATAATATTCTATATATTACCCATTGATGACTTATACCTCTCCTCTTATCTAACTATGACACACTATCTTTTAGGTAATGCATGCATCCCTAGTTAGACACTAACATGGCTTCAGGAACGAGATCCAAAGTCAAGAATATAATTGACTCATTCCTTTCTCAATCGAAAGAAAAGAAACCCCCCAGTGACATCGATCATTCCACACCTAAAGTTGATTCTACAATTATTCCCGAGAATAACGTTGACCACCCACACTTAGAATATGTCACATTCCACGAAGAACTGCTTGACGCAAACCAACCACTCTTACCCCTCAACCCCCTCCCCCACACCTCACCACAACTCCAAGTTGCCCCTTATGTAAACCCCCAACAACAACCCCCAAACCCCACAACCCATGTATACGAGAACTTAGCCTGCCCTTCTCCACACCAAACGTCAAGTCAAACATCCTTCACCTCAAACCCCTACCCAAATCCATCGCAACATCCTCACCCACAACTCCCATCACAACATCATCACCCACAACTCCCATCACAACATCCCCACCCAACCCAACTGCCAACCAACCCACATACATCCCAACACCAACCTACAATAGTCAATAACTACCAGACTATCTCCCCTCTAACCGAAATCCCCACCTTCTCTCAAACTAGCGGGCTCTCCATCACTGACTTCCTAACGGCATGTGACCTTTTTTTCTCTAAAAATCCTAACTACTCTAACTTAGAGAAGATAAATCTATGCCGCCAGAATATACAAGCCTCAGATGAGCATAGATCCACGGCTCGAATGCTTGATAACCTTATTGCTGGTGGAATCACATACAATGAATACAAATCCCATCTGTTTAATGTCTTTCAGAACAAACAAACAAACAACATTAACTTTCTCCTCACATTTCTAAACAACACTAGAACTCAAAAACAGACTAACATCAAAGACAATGTTGCCAATGCAATAAAAGAAATTAGGGAAAATCTAGAAAACCAAAGCCCTTGAACCTTCACAAACATCTCAGGAAAAAAAGCAATGACATTAGAAAATCTATACACATTACTAGAGATAGGCCTTTATCTTTCCCAACTCCCACCAAAGTGTCAAAAAGAGGCAAGTAGAAGGGATTTAAACACCAGAAACCCATTAGCTTATAATTATATCTTAGATATCACCAACGCTTGCAACATTTCCCTCTCCGACCAGCACCATTATGCTAGACTAAATAGCCTTCAGTCACACCAGACCCCTAGCTCCAATACAGCACAACCATCAACCTGGTGTTCCTACCATCTTACAACAACTCACAACACCAGAGACTGCACACATAAACAACAAATACAAGCACAAAACCGCACTAGCCCTTGCTCAGTTCATGGAACAACGACTCACACAGATGCCCAATGTAGAGCACAGCAACACCAACAACCACAGACACAACACCGCACTACCCCTTGCTCAGTTCATGGAACTACCTCCCACACAGATTCCCAATGTAGAGCCCAACAACAAAACCAATCACCCACGCACCCCCCGCCCCACACCACTCAACATATCAAGACCAACACGGCCAGGTAAATACTGCAACCTACACAAAACCACAACTCACTCCAACGAGGAATGCTCTCAACAAAGATCACAACCACATCCTCATCAGAGAACAAACAGACCAGTTACGGCATCACAACAAACACCGTACTCCCACAGAACGTCAAACTCAACACACACAAATCAACACCGATTGGGGGAACGTGTACCAGCCTCACGCACCAGACCACCATAGGAACGTCCGACCCACCCCACAACTATATCACTCTAAAGGTAACACTAGATCAAATCAGTGTTGACATGATGGTTGATACAGGCACAAACCTGAACCTCATCCCCAGAGCTCTCTACGAATCACTTAATGACCCACCCCAAATCCAGTACTCCAACACAGAAGGCCTACTGATAGAAGGAAGTACCATATCACTTCATGATATGATAGACTTAGATATAGGAATTAACAAATCCCAGGTAGGCCTCACATCCTTCCACTTAGCAGATGCATGGAGTCTCGACCAACAAGGAATAATAGGTTTAAAGTCCCTACGAGAATGGAAGTCCATCATCAACTTAGATACCAACAAAATCTCCTTCAGAGATGAAAATGACAACTCCAAAATCCCTGAAACACCCGATCCAGACACACAACCTCTTTCATGTCTATCTGGCTTAAATAACCCCACTCCAACTAAGAGCTACTCATTCCGTCCACCACCTTATGTCACCTCAAAGGCACTGATGTCTAACACAGTCATCATACCCCCTAGACATTCAATAACAGTCCCACTTTATATACCCGGAGCAATCAAAAATCAGGATGTCATATTTGACCCAGACACGTCAAGAGTTAACAACATATCCCTCGAACCTTCATGGGATTTAGTGTCAGAGAATAAACACACCCTAGCTATGTTAACAAATCTCTCCGACCAACACCGCAAAATCAGAAAGAACACAAACATTTGTTCAGTCCACCTCCATAATTCCCCAATCCAAGAACCACTCCCACAACACATCAACACTGTAGGACAAACACAAAACCTCACCCCTATCCACCCCAACCAAATAACAACATCAGCCAACGAAGAGATACGTAACAAGCTACTAAACCTCCTCCAAAGGAATAGATCGGCTATCGCCTTAGAAGGCGAACCTCTAGGCAAATGTGATATAACTAAACACCACATCCAAATCCCCCCCAACACCACCCCCTCATACACCCCCGCTTACCGCACACCCCACAGTAGGAAAACACAAGTAAACAACAGTGTGCATGATATGTTACACCAAGGTGTAATTTCTCAATCAGACTCACCTTGGAACAGTCCCCTCTTCCTAGTCCCTAAGAAAGACGGAACTCTACGCCCTGTTGTAGATTTTAGGAAAATCAATCACCTAACTCAATCTGACCCACACCCACTACCTGCCATGCAAGATGTCTTGCAATCCATAGGAAACGGGAACTCTGTATTTTCCACAATTGACCTTAAATCAGCCTTCTGGCAAGTGGAACTGACAGATGAATCAAAACCCGTAACTGCATTCTCCACAGATAAGGGACATTTCCACTTCGAGCGCATGCCCTTTGGCCTTAAGAATGCCCCCTCAACCCAACAGAGATTAATGAATCGCATTTTCAGCGATATGATAGGAATCTCATTATTCGTCTACTTAGACGACCTCATCATCTATAGCCCCACACAAACTGACCACCTCCATATACTAGAGATTATCCTAAAAAGACTAAAAAGCACGGGATTGAAAATCCAACTAGGAAAGTGCAAATTCCTACAGACGGAACTCCCCTTCCTAGGCCATAAGGTAGACAACAAAGGCATCCATACCACCACAGACAAAATAAATGCCATAGCAAATTTCCCAACCCCCAGAAACGCAGATGAAACAAGAAGTTTCGTAGGACTAGCCTCATACTATAGACACTTCATACAAAATTTAGCGCACATAGCATCCCCTCTCACCAAATTCACAAGAAAAGGCGAGACATTCAAATGGTCTGAAGCGGAACAGACAAGCTTCGACACCCTTAAACATGCTCTTACCACAGCTCCTGTCCTAACCTTTCCTGACATGAAGAAAGAATTCCTTCTTTACACCGACGCCTCCTCTAAAGGAATAGGCGCAGTTCTACAACAGAAGGATGAAAACGGGAAAGAGCACCCCATTGCATACGCAAGTAGAGTACTAAATAAGCCTGAAAGTAATTATTCAACAACCCACAAAGAAGGACTTGCATTGATATGGGGTTTAAAACATTTCAAATACCTCATACTAGGATACAGGATAAACATCTTTACAGACCACCAACCCCTAGTCTACCTCTTTAACTCTAAAGACCTACATGGCAGAATTGCTAGGTGGAAAACCACCTTACTAGACTTTGACCCTAAAATCACATACTTAGCTGGAAAAGCTAACGTAGTAGCAGACTCACTAAGCAGACAAATTCACATATCAACCTTAACAAAAACAACCTGTATTCCTATGCAAGACCTTAGAAAAGAAACAGACAAAGACCCGACATGGTCTAAAGTAAAACAACATCTACTTTCAAGAACACCCTTACAGTCCCGACCACCTGTCCCTATAGAGGAACTCAAACTGGTCGACGGAATCATAAGGAGAACCACTAACGACAGAGAAGTTACTGTCATCCCCAAAGCCCGAGTTCCCAAGGTCCTACACATATTGCACGACAGCGCAATGGGAGGCCACTCAGGCAGGGATAAGACACTGACTACTGCTAGGCATTCATATTTTTGGACAGAGGACCTGATCCCAAACAACTCAATATCAAAGACATCCCACTCCCTGCTGAACCATGGGAAACACTTGGCATTGACCTACTTAAAATGCCAATGAGGCATCAAGGTTCCAATTATGTACTCACGGCAGTCGACTATCTGTCAAAATACACAATCCTAGTTCCACTACAAGACAAAACAGCAGAGACTGTGGCCAAAGCATTGGTTAACAACATATTCTGCAGGTATAATATACCAAGACAAATGCTGTCTGATAACGGTTCTGAATTCAAGAACGAAATAATGCGCGAAATAGCACATTTATATAACATAAATCAAACCTTCGCCACTGCCTACCATCCACAAGGGAATGGACTAGTAGAACGCACTAACAGAAAAGTGCTTGAAATCCTCAGACCTTTGGCCAACGATCTTTCGGATAGTTGGGAAGATTGGCTACCCCAGGTACAAGCCAGTATCAATAGCACAGTCAACTCCGCAACAAAGATGTCCCCCCATGAGATCATATTTGGCCAAAGAATGCGGCTACCCTACCAAATCTTTAACCAACCCCTACCCCCCTTATACAACCTAGAAAACCTTACCCAATGCCTAAAAAGAGGCATGCAAAGTATATACAAACAGGTCAGAGAAAACCTCAAAGCAGCCCAAGAAAAAACCAAAACCAAACAACACAAACGATCATCTCCACTCAACATAACACTTGGAGACACAGTCATGGTCAGAGACTCTAATAGAACTAACAGTCACAACCTCACTCCCCAACAATGTTTTCCTATTAACGGACCCTTCCGATCACACAACCGTAACCATACACGGAGAGAAATTAAGAAAAGTCAAACTTAACCTAAACGCAACCCCACCTCCCAACCAGAACCCACCCACCAGACTAACAAATAACCCAACCAAGCGAAATTCCCATCACATGACACTACGTCGACGCAACTAAAACATACACTTTAGCTTTCGCCCCTGAAGATGCAGGACGTCATGCATTCCTCAGTGGAGGTTAAAATGGCCAACATTACAATTAGAACTTCTTTCCGCATATCTATCAAACCTTCTCTACTTCCTTCCGACCACAATAACCTTAGCGAGAGTCAGATATACATATCCTTAATCACTAAAACAAAAACTCCATCCACAGGATGCAACCACTACTACTACTCCCCATCCTCGTCCACTTCTCACCCAGGTTATCCATTCTATTTCCAACTAACCAAATCCCAACCTTGCCTCTCAGAACTCACAACACCCAAAGTCAACCTTTCCGAGACATGCGACTTTCGCTTTTCGGACAACACTCAAATACACCACATCCACGTAGGAAATAAACACTTCATATTTCTCCCCCACCCCACAATAGTATCCGTAATATGCCTACACAAACCACCCTCCCATCATAAGATCAACGGCTCTATCACCCTACGAGACACCTGTCACATCTATATGATGGACTTAATGCTCCTACCTAACCAACTCTACTACCAAGGCACTCTAAACACCACCCACAATCTAGGTCCCATAACCCAACTAATACTCCCACCCCTCCCTAAGATCCCCGATACCATCCTCCCAAGTGAGATAGACATGGTACGTCTCCTAAACAAATCAACTACCCTTGATATAGACTCTTTAGATCTACACTATAAAATCTTACCCTATGCCTCCACTGCCCTCTCAACCTTAATCATCATTTTTATAATAATAATAATACTAACAAAGTACTTTTGCATGAAATAAGTGCTTGAAAAAGGTTTTCCCAAATTGCTGTAAACCTAGGATAAGTTTTACCTTGTGTCTCACCAATATCTTAACATACTATAGTGCCATACAAACTCACAGATAAGAGTTTCTCAGAAAACACAGATAGTGCCATACAAACTCACAGATAAGAGTTTCTCAGAAAACACAGTGCCATACAAACTCACAGATAAGAGTTTCTCAGAAAACACAGATAGTGCCATACAAACTCACAGATAAGAGTTTCTCAGAAAACACAGATAGTGCCATACAAACTCACAGATAAGAGTTTCTCAGAAAACACAGATAGTGCCATACAAACTCACAGACAAGAGTTTCTCAGAAATAATATATAAGTGTCACACAAACTCATAGATAAAAGTTGAAAATATATACAAATACTGGTGAAACACAACCTTATTCCCCATTCAGAGACACAACATCACATACCCATTATTTCTTGTTCAACATGTCCTCTTGGGACCCTCATAATCAATTCAACATCACACACACAAAGATTTTGTGTCTCTGACTATATAAATATATATATATGTATATATATATATATATATATATATATGTATATATATATATATATATATATATATATATCAATAATATATTTCTTAACCATGTACCATTAGGTGCCGGGTGTCAACTAACCCCAGGGGGAGGGCGATATGTATACACCACATTAACCACATCACCACATTCCCATACACCATGCAGGCAGTGTCACAATCACCCAGACATGGTGGCGCCACACATCCGGTCCGAGCCACAGAGCGGCGACTGCCGAATCAGCAATTTAGCAAGCGCACAGAGGCGGACTCACACACAGACACACGAACACACACCAATAGATGCAGTCAATCGCCAATTCGGAATAACACACGGCAACACAATAGTAATCAACCCTTCCCCCCTGGATATATTATGTATTGTAGAATGGGATATAGG
>NC_134807.1:52465752-52480752 GCF_046742065.1 Oratosquilla oratoria
ATTTATCATTTATCATTTTTTCACATCCGACCTAGTTATTGGCCAAAAGGTCTCATTTCGGCATGCTCCTCCTTTGTGTATATTGTGTGTACATGTGAGTGTGTGTGTTTTATAAATTCATTAATTCTATTGCAGGGATTTGACAATGAACAGGAGATGCAAAAATTATCCAAACAGGTTTTGCTACAAAATAAGAATGCCTGATCAATATTAAAAAATTACCACGCCTACTTTGGAATCCGATTTGGAGATCAAGATGAAAGTTTTGCTCTTCATACATACTGTAGAACATGTGTTGAAATTTTAAGACGTTGGAGTAAGTGCAAGATGAAATCCCTATCTTTTGGTGTTCCCATAGTGTACAAAGAAGGGGCGGATCATGTGACAGATTGTACGAATAACCTAGAAGGTATGTTCATATTCGAAAATAATAACAATAACTTACATTTACAATAACCGGCGGTACTTTAATAGTTTACCTATATGAAATTTACAGGTTAAACAAGAAGAACAAGCACCATGTTGTGTATCCTGATATCCCATCTGCAGAAAGCCAGTGCCTAATGGCCCAGAAATTCCAGTACCAAGTGTACCCAAGGACACATACGAGTATATCGCTGAAGACAGTGATACCCAGCTTGAAGATATGGACACCTCTGCATCGTATCAACCTCCAATTCCCGCTTAGAATCATCCAAAACCTTTAAGTCAAGCACAAATGGATGAATTAGCAAGGGATTTAGGGTTATCAAAGGAGTCTGCCCAACTACTTGGATCACGCCTTGACGAAAGCAATTTACTTGCATCAGGAACTACATATTTCTGGTACCGCAAAAGAGATGAAGAGTTTCGCATTTTTTTTCACTTCATGACAATTTTTTACTAGCATATTGCGGTGATATTGAAGGACTAGTTAAAGCCTTGGGTTTAATTTATAGTCCAGTGGCATGAGACTCTTCATTGATTCGTCGAGTCAAAGTTGAAAAGCTGTTTTTTTTTTAACATTGGCAATAAGATTGCATCTATTCCTGTTGCACATCCAGTTCAATTAACTGAGTTTTGAGAATATGAAAACCCTACTCATTGCTCTGAAGTACAGTCACCATAATTGGAAGATATGTGGAGATTTAAAGGTAAAAAGACAATGTAATTTTATGTTTTCACAATGTAATTTGATCTTATATATCTTAGTTATCTCTTTTACCTCATATTTCATTGTATTTACATTATTACTTTTCAGGTTGTGTCCCTAATATTAGGAATGCAAGAAGGTTACACTAAATACCCATGTTTTCTCTGTGGGATAGCCGAGCAGGTGACAAACACGAATGACCATCTAAAGAAACACTCCAACCTGCCACCTCTTCATATAAAAATTGGATTGATGAAGAATTATGTCAAGAACATCAATAAAGGAAATCCAGCATTTGCTTTCACAAGGCAGAAATTTTCACAAGTCAGTGATGCAAAATTGAATGCAAGTATTTTCAATGGATCTCAGATTAGAAACCTTATGAAGGAGGAACAGGTCGATAGAGCAATGAGTGAAACAGAGAGGGCATGGCAAGCCTTCAAATCAGTTGTGAACAATTTCCTTGGAAATAAAAGAAGTTCATAATAAGTGTTCATTGTTCAAGAATTATTTAAGGTTCTGGGAGCACGTATGTCAGTAAAAATGCATTTTATAGGATCGCATCTGGATTATTTTCATGATAATTGTGGAGACTACAGCAAAGAAATAGGTTAAATGTTCCCCCGAGACACTCGCACTATGGAAGAAAGGTAGCAGGGACGATGGGACAAACATGTTAGCAGATTACTGTTGGTGTCTGAAACGTGATTTGCCTAGCAAAAAACACAAGAGAAAATAATTGAAATGTTTTATTAGCATATTTTCAATGCTAATAAAAACAATATAGCCATTATTAACTTTATCTTATAGCATATTTGTCTTAGTAAATACCTGGTAAAAAAAAAATGGAGGAAAATGTGTAAAAAGAAAGAAAGAAAGAAACAACAACAACAAAACAGACCAATAAAATTAGATATACTTTAATCAAATACCACCTTACAAAATTACAGCCTTATCTGAATATTTTTATGACAATCAGACAATACTACAAATATGAGGCTGTTCAAGACAATATTTTTTGCTTGTAGAGACCTTGTGGGTCTCCATCTTGGCTGTGATTTGTTGAAAATCTGGTTGATACGTTGTCAACGATGTACGAATTAGTTCCGTTAGGTGTTTATTTGAAAGGATTGAAAGATACTTCCACTTCACAAACTTCATTACAGAGTACAGTGATTCACAGCAGTATGTTGTGCTGAAAATTGAGATGAGTCGCACACTATTTTTCTTCAGTTCAGGATATTTTATTTCTGAAACTTGTTTTCGAAACTCAATTGTAGACTGAGGTTTATGGATCATCTATAGACATAGGTCCTCGTGTAATTCCATTGGTTCCATTTCCACAGCAAATGATTCCGTAACCAGAGGTTTGGTAATTGGACATCCATCATTGACATCAACCATGAATGGATTTACAAGAAAGGTGAAGCAGGGCTTCGGCTTCCTCTAGGCATCAAACGTGGCTAGGAAATTATCGAACAGTACTTGTAATTTCTCTTTGTTTATCTTCCAGTATGTGGTCTTTTATTTCAATATCAGCGAAGGTATTTAGTCTCCTCCTGAGATTGGGAAAATTACTGAAGTTTTTTGACATTAGGTCTCTTTGAAAAACGCTTATTTTATTCAGAAAGCTGAAAACTGTCCGAGTAAGATCAGAAACAATCTTATTGTTCCCCTAAAGTGTCAAGTTATAAGTTTGTAGTTGATGTATTATACCAGATCTTGCACCCATTCTTGATTTTCCAGTTGAGGATAGGGCCTTTTCTTTTCTTTGAGAAAAGTAATAATAGGCTCTAACACGTCCACAGACCTACTCAAGACATTGCTGCTTGAAAGCCACCTCACAAGTCAATAGAAAAAGACATCACCGAGTTTATCTTCAAAATTCAGTTCTTCAATAAAATTTCTGAACTGTCGGTGAGTCTTCCCATTTGAGCGTATGAAATTTACAATATCAAGGACAGATTTCATCACATCTTCATACTTGAAATATCTGGCTGTCAGGTGTTTACGATGAATAATGCAATAAACAGGGTGGAACTCTGGAAAGCTGGGATCATCTTTCATATATGTAATCTTACATGTCTTCCCACCATTGCAGGGGCTCCATCTGTTGCAATACTGACGAGTTTATTCAATGGAACATCACCATTTGTTAATGTCAACACCACAAGTTGTTTCTTTTTATGCCACTAAGTCAAACATTTCTTCTTTCACAGTTACATCAGAGGATACATAACGAATAAATACCGCCAGTTGTGGGTTGTCTTGTATGTCTATTGATCCAACAAGAGCTAAAAAGAATGCCTGAGAATTTTATAAACCATTTTGTATTATCCCTGTAACATCAGCACTGATCTGAGAGATACGACTCTGTAGTGTGGCGTAAAAATGGTGTTTGTGCTTTTAGTTTTTGAAGTTTTGTGTTATTTGGATCTAACACTGCAACAACGTTAGCTATATTCTTCTTAACAAATTCGCCATCAGAAAATGGTCGTTTAGACGAGCAATATTCCATGATATAACAAAACTGGCTTCCGTCGTTGTACCAGCTTCCTTACTGAACGTTGTCAACAGTGTCCGCCGGCTATTTAGTGATGATTTTAATACAATTCACTTGTTTTTTTCTAATTATGATTTAGATAGATAATCATACGAAAACTTTTATTTATTTCATAGTAGCGTTTCAAGTTACTGGGTTTGTAACGACTGAATGACACATGGCAAATAAGGCACACAGGCTTACCTCCATTGTCGGTGAATGCAAAAGCGTCCTCCCACTTTGGCTTAAAATTTCTGTTTTCATCTTCATATTTTCGTTTATCACAATTTGAGGAGGCCACCTTCTTTCAGAAAAATTTCAAAGACTCTTTTAAACAAAACTTGTATCCGGAGTGTCTCCGCTTTCTCGGTAGCTCCCCTACGGCCGACAATTCATCTTCTCACGCAAGACACTGGTTTCATTTTCTCCCAACACCCTCCTAGGGCTGCCAGGTTTTCTGAGATGAAAATAGCCACATGCCATACTAAATACAGCCAGAAATAGCCATATTTTTTTCTTCTAAATAGAATGATATTTGGTATGCAATAATTCAAAAGAATAACAGCTGTTGCAACACGCCGCCACTGCTGCGGTGTCCTCTTAGTGCACATAGCTTTGTAATATAATAAAATTGTTAATCTTGCTCAAATCATTGCATATGTAAATTATAATCAAAGCTGTATATTACAAATATTATGTCACATACACGGATGACTATTATATTGCTAAGTGTATTTATGTGTAACTTTATTTGCATACTCTGTTCAATGCGTTAATATATTCACTGTGTATATTCTATGTCATGGTGGACGGGCTATTCAATAACTAGACCGTAAGAATTTTAAACTATCATCTATCCTTCACCTAAGAATGATTCTCTCTTCCTGATGTGATTTACCACACCAATCGTTCTTAGGTGAAAAATTAATGAAATTTTCAGATTTCTTCAGAACTCGTAACTGATCCCGTCTGCCATTACAAAAAACATTATCATGGTAGACTAAATCATCCTTAGGTGGACAATTAATGAAAGATTTGATATGCTTAGAACTCATAATTTAGATAGTTAGAGGGCAGGATGGATAAAATGGGGGAGAGGGTGGGAGGGGGATTTGGGGGTCTAGTGGAAGGAAAGAGTGTAATGGAAGGAAGTAAGAGTTATGATAGATGTGGGGCAGACCCACTGGCTCGGTTAGTTTATAGTCTTTAGGACTTTACTTTTCTCATAATTGATTTGACCGTCCGCCATGACATAAAATATACAGTGAAGATATTAACGCGTTGAACAGAGTATGCAAATAAAGTTACACATAAATACACTTAACAATATAATAGTCATCCATGTATGTGACATAATATTTGTAATATACAATTTTGATTATAATTTACATATACAATGATTTGAGCAAGATTAACAATTTCATTATATTACAAAGCTATGTGCACTAAGGGGACATTGCAGCAGTGGCGGCGTGTTGCCACATTACTTCCCGCTCGCGTGACTGGTGAAACGAGACAGTCTTGGAGGTCCGGGGCTGCTTGGGAGCAGGAATGGGAGTGTCCGTGGGGAGCTTGGGAGGACTAGAAATGGGAGTGCCGTCGATGGGAGTGTCCGTGGCGATGGGTGCAAGGGCCTTCGGGGCTGGGAAACTAAGGGTAGTGACAGTGTCCAGCACAGTCTTCGCAGAAGCGAAAGCTTCGTCGGCTTCAGGACACCAAGCAAGCTGTATGGACTGAACAAGCTTGCAAGGCCTAATGAGAGAATACAAAGGTTGTAACATGCGGGAATGCTTAGGGGTGAAGCGAATGTAAGAATCAATCATACCTAGGAACTGCTTGAGCTATCTCTAGGTGGAGAGATTCGGGAACTGGCGGATGGCATCACACTTAGTACTCCGAGATGGAATACCAGTGGAGGAGACAGTATGTTGAGAAAATCTACGGAGTGCAATCAAAATTTCGACTTGGCGGCGTTGATTTGGATTCCGCAGTTTCTTAGGCGGGTGAGGATTTCTTCGAGGTGACGGCGGTGGGTAACTTCATCAGGGCTGGCGATGAGGAGGTCGTTTATGTAGGCGAAAAAGAAGGGTAAACCACGTCTTCGTCAATAAAGCGCTGGAATGTCTGTGCTGCATTCTTCAGGGTGAAGGGCATCCGGACGTAATCGTAGAGGCCAAACGGGGTGGTAATGGCCGTCTTCGGGATGTCATCGGGGTGGGCATGGATCTGATGGAAAGCTTGAATAAGATTCACCGTAGAAAAGATGGTACAGCCGAAGAGTTGGGGGCCAAATTCTTGGATGTTGGGATGGGATACCGATCAAAGACAGTATGGGAGTTCAGTGCACGGTAGTCACCGCATGGTCGCAAATCACCGCTCTTCTTAGGTACGACGTGAAGCGCTGAAGACCAGTTGCTGTTGCTGGGCGAAATTATCCCTTGGCGCATAAGGGACTCGAACTAGGTCTTGACGATGCGTTGTCGTTCGGGTGCGAGACGTCGTGGCTTGGCGTGGGTTGGGTGGCCAGAGGTGACGATGCATGGATGTGGCTGAGTGATGGTGGGAAACTGTTGCAGTAGGGATGCAAAAGGGGTGTCTTGTCTGGTGACAGAGATGCTAGTGCTAACGCCAGGTCGAGTGTGGCTGTAGGACGAGAGGCGCGTTGAGACATCGTAGAGGTGACGGCGCTGTATGTCTTCGAGAAGACTATAGTGGTTGAGGAAACCGGCTCCGAGGATTAGTTGAGAGACGTCGGCGACGTACAACATCCACTCGAAGGCGCGACGGAGGTTGAGGGAGAGGGTTAAGGTAGATTTCCTGAAGACGTCGATCTTCATGTTGCTGGCTGTGTAGAGGGAAGTGAGTGGTGGTAACGTCCCTGATCTGGCTGTAGCAGGAAGTATGCTTACTGCAGCACCGGAGTCAATAAGGAATAGGTGGCGCGTCAGAGGGTCTCGTATGTAGAGGAGTTGTGAGGAGGAGGGGCGAACATTATGCACCTCTAATGTTTGCCGTTGGAGTTTAAAGTGGGGGAAAGGGTGAAGGCGCAGGGTTGGTGCCTTGGAACCGAATTGGACGTGATAGTAACATACCGCTGGGGCGTGATCCGTGCTCTTGGATCTTGGTCTGGATCTGGAACGTTGCCTGCGGGAAAAATTACGGCGGTCTGCTGCTTGAACTTGTTCCTTGAGATCGCTAACTTGCAGTGTGAGCCATGTCGACGAGGCGCTCGTAGAGGGGGTCTGTCTTGACGTGGGAGACGGAGGGCGAAGAAACAGTTGCGATGAGCTCGTTGGCGAGTGTGGCGAGTTTCTCCACGGGAAGCTGGTCCTTCACAGTGAAGAGGCTACGCTGGATACTAGCGAGCAGACGTTGGTAGAACAGCTGGATAAAAAGGGTCTTGTCATATGTGTCGTACTTGACTGCCAAGAGATTCTTCATGCGGCGTAGTAGGTCTGACAGTCTCTCGTTGCCAACTTCTTCCTTGGAGAGAAGCTATTGAAGGCGTGTAGCGACGGATGACTGGAATCTGGCAAAGATAGCGTCCTTTAAGTCTTTGTACGGAGTGTCGGATGTTAACGCTGTAGAGATAGCGTCAGATACACGAGAAAGGACGTCCGGAGGAAGAAGGGAGCAGGCGTTGCTCAATTTGGCGAGGCTAGTAGAGATGCGCGAGGACTTGAAATTATATTCTAGAATGTTGAACCACACAGTCGGGTCGTGGCTGAGGAAATGTGGTTCACGAAAGGCATGGACGGCAGATAGGATTGCAGGTTGTTGGGGTGGATCGATGGGTGGTACTTGCAAAGGAATCACGTCCGATGAAGTAGGAACAGACTGTTCCATGATGGTTAGGACGTCGGTTCTGCGGCGGCAACTGGAAATGGCGTCGACTGGGGCTGGCGGCGGTCCACTACGGCTAAGGCGGAGCTGGGAGTCCACTCCGACAGGGGTGGCAGGCGGAGGCTGTGACTGGCGGCGTTGGGACTCCACTTCCGGTAGAGGCTGGGGCGGCTGGCAGTCCACTCCAGGAGGCGGGGCAGGCGGTGGCTGGCAGACCACTCGAGAAGGCAGGGCAGGCGGCTTGGTCAATGACAGGAGATTGCGTAGAGACTGCGTGAATGTTTCTGGAGAGGGCATGAGCAGGTGCGTTGTCAGTACCTTGGACGTAGCGAATATCTGTGGAGAACTGAGAAATATACTGTAAGTGGCGTAGCTGAGTAAGGGTAGAGCTGGCTTTGTTAGCGTGGAAAGTGGTGGTGAGGGGTTTGTGAAATATCTGAGTCGTTGGACAGCTCTGTAGATAGCAAGCAACTCCCTGTCGAATGCGCTGTAGTTCTTCTCAGCTTTGCTCAGTCTTGGAAAAGAAGGCGAGCGGCTTCCAAGCACTGTCGACGTATTGTTGCAGATAGTGCCGATTACGTCGTTGGAGCGTCGTCTTGCATTCATAAGTTTTAATTTAACCACTTCAGTAGAATTCAAATTCTCGCGCGCAGCATCGGCTGTCATATGAACTATGCATCACACTACTCACATTATAAAATATAAAGTCACTGCTGTTTTACTTGTTCTCTTTTACTCTGAGTAATAATAAACACAGAAAACGTGATCAAACCAGTTCACAGAATCCAGGGGTAACTCATGTACAACTATATATATATATATATATATATATATATATATATATATATATATATATGTATATATATATATATATATATGTGTGTGTATGTGTGTGTGTGTGTGTGTGTGTGTGTGTGTGTGTGTGTGTGTGTGTGTGTGTGTGTGTATAAGCATACATACATATATATATATATATATATATATATATATATATAAATATAATGAAGATGCCGACACAGGAAAACGTGATCAAAGCAGTTCACAGGATCCGGGGTGTAACTCATGTACAACTATATATATATATATATATATATATATATATATATATATATATATATATATATATATATATATATATATTGAAGATGCCGACACAGGCATCCTCGCATACCCACTCGCGCCTCACAACGCCTACGTAGGCGTCATCTTAACGCAGGGGTTAAATTCAAAATTACATAAAAATTGGCAGTGAAAATCAAGAATAAGGCACAGTTACAGTTATACTCGTACTGTAGATGTAGAATACGTGTTAAGAACATCTGGATGCATAAAGAGCGTTGTCAAATATAACGCAATCGAAACATATGTGTAAAGAAACGTTTTCAGATGCCACATATACCGGATAATTTAATCTTAATTCAAAATAAGTTTCTTATAATAGATGTTTTTTATATTTTGCTAAGTTTCCGATTATACTGCTAATAACTGGATAATTTATTTTTCAATATTTTTTTATCAAATATGAACATCAAACTTACGTTTTAATCCAGCGGTTTTTCAATTTATACCCGGTAAAAAATTTATATATATATATATATATATATATATATACATATATATATATATATATATACATATATATATATATATATATATATATGTATGTATGTATGTATATATACAGTATATATTTGTGTATATATATATATGTATATATACAGTATATATATATAATATATATATATGTATATATGTGTATATATATATATGTATATATACATATAATATATATACATATATATATACATATATACATATACATATATATATATATATATATATACATATATATATATATATATATATATATATATATATTACAGGTGAGAAATGTAATCACACATTTATCAATCTTGTTAAAATCACTGCTGGAGTAGAAAACACTGGATATGTGGAATCTATATATTTCGATTGCAAACTGCAATCCTCTTCAGTAGATGAAGAGGATTGCAGTTTGCAATCTATATATATCGATTCCCCGGTCCCAGTCTTGTCTACTCCAACAGTGTTTTATACGAGATATATATATATATATATATATATATATATATATATATATATATATATATATATATATATAGATACATACATATACCAATGCTTTTTTCCCCCTTACCAGGGGGGTAGCCAAAAAGGACAAGGTACAAAAACATTCCCACCCATTTCATCCCCGAAAACACTCCACACCCCTCCACCCTCCCTCCCATCTTAGCACCTCCTAGATGACGGGTCATCCCTGCACCCTGTCCACTGCCCTGGGTCAGAAGCAGTGTCGCAGGACACAGCACATCCACAGCAAGGCCGCTTCATTAAATCGGCGACCCCCCCTCTCCGTCCCCCCATATAAAGGAGAGGACGGGGAAAAATCCCTTCGGGCTGCGTCAAAAAGTTTTGTTCACACACTACCTCACCCCCATTCCCCCGTCCAATCCACCTCATGCATCACAACATTTTCCATATACAACCATTCTCCGTTCACCCCTGTGTTCTGTCCTCTCCTGTCCTTCCTCAACATGTTTACACAAACCGCATATTAAAGGTTAAAGAGCCGCGCTTTGGCCACCCCTGATATATATGTATGTATATATATATGTTTGTATATATATATATATATATATGTACATATGTATATATACATATATATGTATATATATATACATATATATATACTTATATATATATACACACATATATATATATATATATATATATATATATATTTATGTTAACTGTGATGAAAAAAGGAGATCAGTCAACATATTTACACAAACCGCATATTAAAGGTCAAAGAGCCGCGCTTTGGCCACCCCGATATATATGTATGTATATATATATATATATATATATATATATATATATATATATGTATATATATATACATATATATATATATATATGCGGAAAAACCACCAAGGAAAAAGAAAAACTGATGACCAAGCGCTTTCGTCTATTCAGACATCCTCAGGATGTACCCTGAGGATGTCTGAATAGACGAAAGCGCTTGGTCATCAGTTTTTCTTTTTCCTTGGTGGTTTTTCCGCATATTTAGAATCACGAGTTTATGTGATTTCTCATGCATATATATATATATATATATGCAATAAAAACACTAGGAACGTGTGTTCACAAATGCGTAAGTAGCCACTAGGAAAAAGTAAACTAACGAAGCAGAGCGCTTTCGTATAATTACATCTTCAGTGCTGATACAATGAAGGAATTATAAAAATGAAGAAGCAAGGTACAGAATATATGACTGAATGAGACATGGTAGAGAAGGAATTCGGAGAGGTAGTGGAAGAAGTACACGTGACATTTGATGCCGTCTTGGTAACCAACAAGTATGGGACAATTGCTCATAACTGGTATATTACAGTTTGAATAAATTTGAAACTTCATGGCAAATGTCACATCTTTCGGGGTTGTGACACACCATCCATTCCCAAATTCCACGTCTGTTTCCAAACAATAATTTGCAAATACTTTCGTTCAAGGACCTAGCCGTTACAGTAGGCTTATAGTTGTATTTTCCTTCCTTTAAGTTGTCATCTCCTCTATTCTGTGAAATGACCAGAATTCTTAGAATCTTTAACAACTACTTGTTATTTTACTCGCCATCATTCTTATTATCTGTATCTCCAATTTGGCCATTGGTTGTGAATCATTAACAAGTTTAAAGAATTGTCTATTCATAGGAATATCCGCCCTTTGTACACGATACCCATTGATGACGAAATACTGATATGTCACGAATGTTTAAGGGTTGAACCTGGAGTATGTCACCCTTGTGAATTTATTGTTCCACCAGGTAATTATAAATTGGTGTCTTGTGTACAAATTGAAATTTCAACTAAGCTTCACCTTATGAATCTGTTTCAACAGTTTGAAATTTCAATCCCTGCGCACTTGCCACCTCTCATATAAGTTAAGTAATTAGGTTAACTACTTAGGTTAGTTAGGATTTATAATCTTCTCTCGTCTCTAGTGATTGTCTTAAAGGGATTGCTAGAGATGAATCGACTCCTACAGACTCATTACACACCGTACCCTTCGGAGGCAATGATTTGAAACTATAAAACTTGGCAAATGCGCGATTTACCCGCCGTGACCATCACCGACGAGTTTAGTTCGACAAGAAGCTAGAGAGAGGCGGGTAGTGCTTACGCGACAAAACTTACATTGACCACATGTAATGGTTGTAGGAACATTTCATTATACTTTTGACTCATGTGAGAGTTGTACTATTGAACTGTGGGAGGTGATGGGTTTATAGCGTGTGAATTGGATTTGATCGGTCTCTTTGAGTGAGTTGACTGTAGTGGCGTCCTCCTGCGACCTGTGAATCTGGTCCCAGCAATCATACCCACCATGATGAGGCGTTCTCATGTACCCGGCTTTATCGTACACATCCGTGAAGATTGGAAGCTATGGGACTTATGTATGTGTTGTGTTACATGTTTTCTAAGTGGATTAACTGTGGAATTCTGTTTGGACTCTCTGAATATGATATTCACTTAATGTGAATCATTAGATTTTGTCACATGTTTTCTTAGTGGATTAACTGTGGAATTCTGTTTGGACTCTCTGAATATGATATTTACTTAATGTGAATCATTAGATTTTTGTCACATGTTTTCTAAGTGGATTGACTGTGGAATTATGTTTGGACTCTCTGAATATGATATTTACTTAATGTGAATCATTAGATTTTTGTCTCGTGTTTTCTAAGTGGATTAACTGTGGAATTCTGTTGGGACTCTCTGAATATGATATTTACTTAATGTGAATCATTAGATTTTTGTCTCATGTTTTCTAAGTGGATTAACTGTGGAATGCAGTTTGGACTATCTGAATATGATATTTACTTAATGTGAATCATTAGATTTTTGTCTCATGTTTTCTAAGTGGATTAACTGTGGAATTCTGTTGGGACTCTCTGAATTTATTTACTTAATGTGAATTATTAGAGTATTTTGTTGTATGTTTTCTAAGTGTAATCATTGTGGAATTTATTCTATTAAAACGATTTCTTCTAGTTTATTTAATTAGCCCAGGGTTGTGATTAGCTAAATGAGTTGGATCATTCTGTATCCCCTTTTCAAGTATTGAAATTTGTACACACCGCTCAGAGGGAAGCGTGCGTGGTCCCGCTCGGTGATGCAAATTTTCTGGACTTCGGCTCCCACTGTAGCTATCTACCCTCACCCGTTCCACCCCACATCCTCTCCCTTCCACTGTCCAGAGATTTGCGACAGCAAATATAACCATCTAATTTGTACAAACCTTGATAGAGATTAACATTTATTCCCTTACTAGATTTGATCAAACTGCATTCAATAAATTTTCTCTCTGTGATGTTATTGTTGTATATGATGACTTTAGCGTTATCCCAGTCAACTGGATGGTTAGAATTGTTCATATGATTGAATATGCCGCTAGATTGGTTTCCCTCTCTAACGTATTTCTTGTGTTGATTGATTCGTGTTTTGAGTGTCTTAGCAGTCTGACCAACATAAAACTGATCACAGAATTTACAAGGTATTTTGTACACACTCCCTTTATCACTATTCACAGAATTATTTATGAGCAATTGTCTTAAATTATTCTTATTATTAAAAACTACATTAATGTTGAAATAGCATAATATATTTGTAATGTTTTTCAGGTTCTCTTGGTACGGTAGAATTAGCAAGTTATTCATATTGAAAGTTTGGGTTGACCTAAGGTTTTGAAATGTCCTTTTAGCACGATTGTAAGCTGTTTCAAGAACATGTATGGGGTATTGTGTGTGTGTGTAAAAACCAGACTCAATGAAGGAGGCTTATTGCACGACGTTTCGGTTCTAGTCCTACGACAGTCTTCAGAGATTGGGTACAGTGATCAAACGTTTTTAATATTGCCGGCTGTTGGAATTGGGAAAGTTCGTCTGCGCCGCTAAGGCTACCCAGGTTCTTACCCTGTCCCGTGCCAGCGAGCACCAGGTATATGCTATCATCTATAGACAAGTAATCACAAGTGTTCTCACCAACTCAATCACAAATGAGAGAATAACATTTACTATTTTGCTTGTGTGAATTAAATTCCGGGTAATAAATTAGATTAGCGCCTAGCTTGGAAGAGATCATCTGCCCGTGCATGCCGAGTTCCTTATTTGCCAATGGCTAGGTTAACATAATAAAATAAAATAATATAAGATTAGATATACACATATATATGACCAAAAAGTATTAATCATATCACGTTTACACACACAAACAGAACTTAATATACACACATATATATGACCAAAAAGTATTAATCATATCACGTTTACACACACAAACAGAACTTAATATACACACAAGCATACGCTCCATATTAACTCACGCAAGAAATTAAATAAATTGATTACAATCTATGATAAGTTGTAATGTGGCGTGTTCCTTGTGTCTAGATAGTTCGATTTCAAGTTATTGTAACTGTTGATGCTATCGCTTTCGTTGTCTAGGCTTCTATTTCCTTTTTTTTTTTTTTTTTTTTTTTTTGTCATTGTGCATGACATTCGCTTCTCCCCAATCAATGTTTTGTTGATGGTTGGTGACGTGTTTGTAAAGTAGTGAAGCTGTATCTTTCCGTCTAAGTGCTCTTTTTTAATTCTTCTACCCAGGTAGCGAGTATATACTGAGCTGAAAAGGTCTACTCCAGGGATAATGAGGTGAAGACAGAGAAAAGACACCCTCGTGATATTTTCCGACCCAATAAACGAGAACACGGCACACCGAAACATAAACTCCACACACAAGACGCAAGGTAACAACCCCCTACATTAAAGGTACATCAGACGTAAAGGCCAGGGTTCTCCAGGACAAAAAGCTATAGGTAGCATACAAACCACGCAACTAGGGTCAAAGGCGGAAGCACCAGCACAGCAGGCGAGCGTGGTGTACTGCCTTGGCTACTTGGATCGTGATGCAGTTTACGTAGGAGAAACACAGGAGAAACTCGCTACCAAGGTAGAAAAAAAATGGGCACTTTGACGCAAAGATACAGCTTCAGCACTTAATAACCACGTCACCGAACACCAACAAAACATAGGAGCGAAAGTCATGTACAAGGACAACTCTAAAAAGGTTATTCCTAGAAGTCTGGACGACGAAAGAGGATAACATCAATAGGTGCACTGACTTGAACTCGATTTACCTAGGCACAAGAGTACAAAATAAAGCTGAGAGAATTGTGAAAGGTTAGAGTAGAGGTAGGAGTGGAAGAGGAATGGGGTGTTTCAAAGAGGGAATGATAAGGTGTGTAAAAGTTTAATGTAGAACAAGGAGAATGGGAGGGAACAGAAGAAAGGGTAGTGAGTGTTGGCATGATGAAGTGAAGAAGATATTAGAAGAGAGGAAGTGAACATTCACGGACTGGTTGCAAAGTAGGACGACAGAAACCT
>NC_134807.1:52488252-52505752 GCF_046742065.1 Oratosquilla oratoria
ATACATATATATATATATATATATATATATATATATATATATATATTGACTATATTATGACAAATAAGACTGAAGGTGGAAGAAGCAGACGAGGAGTAATGGGAGAATTTCACGCTTTAACGTTTCGACCCGCAGGGTCTTGATCACAAAGCTAACAACTCAAACGTAACAGGATATTTTATACATGGACGGGTCATCTCATGGGACGCTTCGGAGAGCTTGTTATTTTATTTGCGTATTCTTTTATTATTAATAAGCTTGTGGCTTTTGCTAAACATATAAAACCTTCTCTATGATTAATATTGTTATTAGTGTTAATATACGCTGCCTCAATTGTCTTCCTTAGTTTCTTGGAAGATCCTATATTTAATACGGTTGTGTTGTTCCAGTCTGGAAGGTGGCCATGGTTATCCACATGCATTACTATAGATTTAGATGTCCCATGGGCTTTTACGTCATTTCTATGTTCATTTATCCTTTTATGAAGTACGCGACCAGATTCACCAAAAGAGGGACAGCTTTTACACGGGATTTTATAAACAACGCTGTTTTCGTTAGTGGGATTATTGTATCTACGTGTTACCAAATGTCCTACTTTGTTACCTGACGTCCTGTCTATTTTAATGCCCGCTTTTAGGAGAAAAGTGTCTAAGTATGAATTGACATTAGAGTTTGGTACTGTAATATATCTGGTTTCATTATTATATTTATCATCATTCTTATTTTTATCTTTACTTTTGTTAATTATTTCTTTGGCTTTCTTTTTCAACCTACATAAGAGACCTTTTGGATATTTGAGCTTGATGAAAGTCTCAGTAATATGTTGTAATTCAAGATCTAGAAATTCTTTACTGCATATACGAAATGCTCTGAGGAAGAAACCTATTATAATACCTGTTTTAGTTCTGTCATTATGTCCTGAGTAGAAGTGTATATAATCTTCTTTATTGGTGGGTTTCCGGTATACTGAAAATTTCACATTTGTATCTATTCTATGGATAATTGTGTCTAAGAAAGGTAATTTTCCGTTATTTTCATTTTCTGCAGTAAATTGTATATTTTCATTTAATAAAGTCTTTGAACCAGTCCATTGTTCGATGCAAAGAGTAACTGGAAATCAGTTAAAAACATTAGGTAAGGTTGAAATAGAGGTCATCTTATATACAAATGAACATTTGCATATTCCAGTGAAAGTTGTAGAAGAATCTGTTTTCTCAGGAGATTTATTGATAGGATTTACAACTATGAGAAAAGAGAACATGGTCATATGTCCTGCTGACTTAGGAATCTTAATGAAATCACAGCTAATCCAATTTCTAAATCAACCAGACTTAAGGCCAGTGACAGGAATCAAAGAATCCCTAGAAATCGATAGGAAAGATAATATTTATATCTTAGATAACAAGGCCGAGCGGTTCAGACTAACAGTAAGTAAAGTCACATATAGCGAACCCAACTCAGATGTTCAAGAAATCCCAGAAATTATTGATTCATCAACTACAAATGAAGCCTTGCAAATTGTGGATGGTTGCGTAATAAGGTCGATATTATTACTCTCTAGAGCAATTAACAGGGTAGTAGTGCAGTTGAAAGGAGTCACCGTAGACTTTGAAATTCTAACCATCCCAGAATCAATTAGATTAAAAGGTTTGAAATTGGACTCAGGGATTTATAAGTCAAATAAGAACATGGTAGACATACTAGTAATTAGTACTTTGAATAAAGATATAATCTTAAGAAAAGGTACACAAATAGGATGTTTCTAAGTGTTAGCAAAACCCATTCAGATTTTAAATGAAAGTACTGAAGAGGTGGAATTACCAGTCTCATTAATCTGTTCAGTTCAGGAAGAAACAGAGTTGGGAAAGAAATATAATAATCAACTAGAACCTACTAGTTGTCATGAGTTGGATGAAAGCTTAGTTGCTTTGCTCGTGAAGCACAATAAAGCATTTGCTTTCCCGGGGGACGCGTTAGGCAAAACAACTGTTTTAAAACATCAGATCAAATTAAAACCAGGGACTCAACCTATCTATATACACGCCTACAGAGTTCCACATTCTAAATTAGCAGTTGTAGATAAACTGATCACTGAAATGTTATCGCAGGATATTATTGAACATAGTAAAAGTGAGTGGAACTTCCCTTTGATTCTGGTGCCAAAATCAGATGGTACTATGCGCCCAGCTATTGATTATAGGTAATTGAATAAGCATACCATACGTGACAGATTACTATTACCAGTAATAGGAGACATTCTTAGAAGTTTGAGGACTGAGAATAGATATTTTAGCACTGTAGATATAAAATCTGCCTTTTGGCAAATAGAGTTGCATGAAGACTCAAGAGAGTTTACAGCATTTTCCACTCCAACGGGACACTGTGAGTTCAAACGAATGCTATTTGGGTTAAGTAATAGTCCATTAACTTACATACGATTAATGAATACGGTTCTAGATGGGTTGTTAGGAAACACTGTCAGTGTATTTCTAGATGATATTTTAATAGTTTCCCAAACAGCGGCTCAGCACTTTAAGAAATTAGATTTGATATTCTCAAGACTAGTTGAAGCAGGATTGAAAGTGAAACTTGAAAAATGTAAGTTCTTGCATGACAGTGTTATTTATTTGGGACATAAGATAGAAAGACATGGACTTAGTACAGTAAATTCAGAGGTTGAAGCAGTAAGGAATTTTTCAGTTCCAAACAATGTAGAAAAAGTTAGAAGTTTCCTGGGATTGACAGGATATTATAGAAAATTTATCCAAAGATATGCGGACATTGTTAATTCATTAAGTTCTTTGTTGAGGAAGGACTCAAAGTTCATATGGGGACCTGCACAATAGCAAGTTTTTGACAAGTTAAAAAATAAACTTAAGAATTCTCAACTTTTAATATTTCCAGACTATGATAAAGAATTCATTCTTTTTACTGATGCATCTGACATAGGATTAGGAGGCATACTGATGTAAGAGAGAAATGGAACTTTGAAACCAATAGCTTACACATCCAGACTTTGTGATAGGCCAGAGAGAAACTACTCTATAACAGAAAGAGAAACTTTAGTGGTGATATATTCATTAGAAAGTTTTAGAGATATGATATTGGGATACCCAATCAGAGTGTGGATTGATCATACAGCTATTCAGAACTTATTTAAGCATAATAATCTTAGGGGCAGACTTGTTACATGGTTTGCAGTACTTCACTGCTATGAAGTTAAGTTTGAATATATTCCGGGTAGAAAGAATGTTGCAGCAGATGCACTTTCTAGAAACGTTAGCCAACAAACGACAGGGTTGATCAATTTTGTTTGTAGTATAGATGAGTTAGTAACCTTAGATGAGAAAATGCTAATTAGAGAACAGAGGGCTAATAAGACATGTGACTCATTAGGTGAGTATTTCATGAATCCAAGAGGAAATACTCAAAAACTACCAAAAGGCTATAAGATAGAGGAATTTCATTTGACTAATGGACTTTTGTATAAAAAAAAAACAGTTGTAAATGGGAAATATATTTCTAGAGGCCCAGTAAATCAATTGATAATACCACAAATTCTTGTAAAAGAGATATTGAAGTTACCTCATGATAGTGATTGTAGTTCACAACCAAGAAAGGATGAAACATATAGACAAGTGCAACTTAAATACTTTTGGCCAGGTATGAATAAAGATATGCATGATTATATAGAAAAAAATTGAAATGTGCTAAGGTGAAAGGAAATACACAAAAACCTGCTCCTATGTTAACATATCTCATTCCACAGAAACCTTGGGAAAGAGTACACATAAATACATTGGAGTTACCTATGTCTGAGAATGGTTATAAATATGTATTTGTTGCCATTGATTATTTTTAAAGATTTTGTATTTAAGGGGGTCCACCCCCGAAAACTCCTTGGGCTCATATCTCGCTTCTGGTTCATCCAATTGCTTTGAAATTTTAATATGTTGTTTGTTGGTATAAAGAAATGATATTCTGTAAATTTCATGAAATTTTGATGAATGGTAGCGGCTACCAAAAAAAAGTGTTTTTCTTTTATTTGTTTCACAAGATTAATTTTTCAGTTAATTGCTTTGAAAAAATTATCATAGAAACTTTGTTCATATATCTACATTTTGTTGGATTTGTTTTTCATTTTTTTTTTTTGTCTTTGAAGGAATTTGTTTTAATGTTTTTTTTCGAAAAAAAAAATTAGGTCTCCTGAATCCCGTTTTTTTTTTGACTAATTGAAAAATCTAATTCCAACAAAAAATTCTATTTTTGTTGAAGTATAAATTGATACCTAACATAAGTTGATCAGAGTTTTTACCGATTTTGTGAAAATATTTGAAGTTCAAAAAACAACATTTCGAGATATCGGCTTCTAAAGTTTTTTTTTCTGTTTTTTTTTTCTTTTCCTGCCATGTGTATTCATCTGATTGGCATGAAATTTTCACATATGATTGTGTTTATATTGTTGACTTAGTGGAGAATGAAGAGAAATGGGGGGTGACTGCTGTTGTGGCGTGGGTGGGAGTGGTGGCGGAGAAGGAGGTGATAAGCTGGACGGCGATAACACGCTCTCCCCTTCATCTCTGCTAATTTCTTCGCTAATTTCTCCTTGATCTGAAGAGTCTTGATGCCCTTTACTCTTCTTGAAGTTGGATATCCTCGATAACGTAAGCTTACGTTTGTAAGTCATCTTGCAAGACGAATATAAAAGAAATATTACAGGAACGCAGCGTTGCGTTGTCTGTAATGTCTCCGTATGTACTGGACGTGAGTAGCTAGGAATACCACACGCATGCGGGGAAGAGATGCCATTTGTCGAAATTTTTGTAAAGAAAAATTTATTTTTAAGTAGTTCTACATTATAAGCATTGAATGATACCTCATTTTCTAGCGCACGCGTCAGGCTATGACGTAACACCCCGGGTCATTTAAAAATGGCATCTGAGGGGGAAAAAAATATTTTTCAGAAAAAAACTTCACCAAGTGATAGTTTCGGGTAGGACTGACATCTTGAGCCGATAAAAGTGAAAAGTGAAAATTTAAAAATATTCGTGAAAAATTCACCGGGGTGGCCCCCCTTAATAACCCATTAAAAAAAAAAAAAAAGTGAAACAATTGCTTCAGTAACCCATGATCAGATAATCTATAATTTCACTACACCTAAGATCTTAGTTCCAGATAATGGAACTGAATTTAATAATGAAATCTTGGAAATTTTATTTAGTTCATTTAAGATCCTCAGAGTAATGGAGTTGTAGAGAGGTTAAATAAGAAAATTATTACATCTCTTAGAAGTATGATAAGTCCTCAAAGTATAACTTGGGATACTTGGATTCCTTGTGTTAAATGTACTCTGAACAACAAAATTAACATAGCAACAGGTGAAACACCTCATTTTATTATTTTTGGGGAGAACAAAATTCTTCCATATGAAATCTTTATTTCAGAGCAGAAACCTGTGCATAATATAGATGATTATATATCAAATAGGATAAATACATTTCAAACTATTCACCAAAGAGTTAGAGAACATATGCAAGAGTATACACAAGAGATGAAAAAACAACACAATATAGCACATAAACTAGAACTAGAAAATGGTCAAACTACATTTACCCTATAATACTTAGGCCCATATAGGGTAATTGATTTTACAGGTGGAAATAATTACAAGATCTTACACTTAGAAATTAAGGAAGTATCAATTAATCATCTAGATGATATGAAGAAGGTTAGGATACAATTTAAGGTTAAAAATGCATTTAGCACTCAGTGTATTAGTTTTAAAGAAACTAAACCCAGATGAGTATAGGGAATATGTTAATAATATCCTATGGGAATTGAATATTAATCTTGATATATTTTACAGATAGTTCTGAAATTGTTGAAATGTATATGCTTGTGATGGGAGACCTGAACTACTGGAACTTGGTGTCAAACAGAGATACTACCTGTAGTTTTGGTCAGATATGAAGACTTTGGACCTGCTATGTGTCAGGCTCGGAATCTTGCCACTATATAAGGACAACGCAAATAAGTATTTTATGAAGCATTGAAAATTCGTATGCAGCGTGTGTCCTAGACATAAGTGAATTAAGTGTGTATGAAACAAATATGAAAATATGTAGAGACAATACTATGTTATGTATATCACTTTTAATGCATATTGCCTCTCTCAACATCTTTGAAAAGATGATCATTCTCCATTGAGATCTAATGTTCTTAATTAACGTAGTGAGTTTTGCAAATCTATTCTATGGCTGTATTACAAATTGATTTGAATTTATATACTTTGTTGTTTCTGACAAGTATGCTATTCACCCTTTTTTTGTTTGATTTGTTTTGTTTTTTTGTTTTATTTTATTTTTTTTTTTTTTTTTTTTTTTTTTTTTTTTTTTTTTGCTATTGACATTGATGCATTTTGGAGGGGGTGCTTGTTTCTTTGAAATGTCATATGTGTGACATATGCTTTGCTGATAACATTTTTACCAGTTTCTGCAGAAATAGTTTAAATGTTTAGCTTCTTGTATATGATAATTTTCCAAGTATATATTAGCGAGCCCTGTAAGAGGGTAGTAAAAAATAATTGGTCGGGACGACCAATGGTAGCTGCTGAGCCCTGTAAAAGGCTGGTAAAATAGGTAGATATAGGGGTAGGTTGCGAGAAATTCATTTTTACGAGTTTAATGTTCTGAAAACAATAGCCACGAGGTAGTTGCGGAGTTGAATCATTTCGCTCACGTCTAAAGTTTGTAAACACAGCTAGGGTATCGATATTGGCGTTGATGTAACGAAATGTAAACACAAAGCCATTCCGCTTAGAGACCAAGATTGTTTGCGTAAGCAGTATTACTTGAGACGGTGTAACAGTCTTTCTGATTGGAGGAAGGTGGAGGAGGAATTTTTTTTATTGGTGCATTGTATGAGAAGCCACGCCTTAAATGGAGGCACTTGTTTCTAACGGTCAAAATTATTGGATGAATTAAGTAGTGACGTCGGAGCAGAGTTGGTTTGGTGAGTGGGTTGGAGATCCCAGGAGGGAGTATTCCGGTGTACCTAAGAAAACTAAGTTGTAGTAGTGAAGAAAATCAAGAAAACATTTCAACGGTTTTAAATATCCTTCTACGAACCATAGACTAAGTGGAACTTGGTTAAGTAGGATGAACTGAGGCATGGGGCTAACAACTGAAAATAAGTATTGAAATGAAGTGAAGGGGTATATATATATATATATAGATATATATATATATATATATATATATATGTATATATATATATATGTGTGTGTGTGTGTGTGTGTGTGTGTATATATATATATATATATATATATATATATACAGTATATATCATACTAATGACTCACTTTCGGAGAAGAATAGGCGGAAGTAAAAAGATCCGTATATTTCGATTACTATCTGTGATCCTCTTCAGCAGAGATGATTACAGAGTGGAGAAAAGCATGTATATATACAAAAGTAGTGCAATGAACAGGTAGGGACGGGGACTCAGATCACGCGTCCGGCGCTACATGGACATTGGTGGATTTTGTCCATTGTTGATGTAGAGGGTAGCAGTCTATTTACGGCTAAGGAAATTATGTAATCTGGTGACCATTGGCCATTGGAAATATTATAATTAGGAAAAACATTTATTAAAGAGGATTTTGTTATTTTTCTGCTAAAACTGCATTTAGATTTATAAATTATTTCAGCGTCGTCCCAATTTATTTGATGACGACATGCTGAAATACGGCGGAGTTATCTTGCCCATATTTGACTGAGTTCTTGTGCTCTTTGATCCTGGTAGTGAGGTCTCTTCCCGTTTGTCCCCAATATACATCATTACAGTCTAAACAAGATAACTTACAAACTCCAGGATTTGTATTACTCTTTGGTCTGTGATGTACATTGACAATTTTACTGAACAAATTATTGGGATAATTGAAGATGATGTTGACTTTTTCTTTCGGTAACAATTGAGACATATAACTGATTGATTTATCGTATGGCTATTTTATGCAACAATTATCACACTTATTATTCAAAGTGGAATGGGAATCAGATTTATAAAAGCTAATATTAGCTTTGCTAAGAGCTTTTTGTTTTTACAGAAAGCTCTTAGCAGAGTAGAATCCTCTTTGATAAATAATTTTCCTAATTATAATATATCTAAAAGGCCAATGGTCACCAGATTGCATAACTTCCTGAGCTGTAGATAGACTGCTACCCTCTACACAAACAGTGGACAAAATCCACCAATGTACACGTAGCGCCAGACACGTGACACGAGAACCCGTCCCTACCTGTTCACCTCGCTACTTTTGTGTATATATATATATATATATATATATATATATATATATATATATATATATATATATATATATATATATATATATATATATGCAATAAAAACACTAGGAGCGTGTGTTCACAAATGCGTAAGTTTACTTTTCCTAGTGGTTACTTACGCATGTATATATATATGTATACATTACTATAACCACATCACCATTCCCCTAAATCATGTGAGCGGTGTCACAATCATCACCCAGACATTCTGTCGCCAAGACATCCGCTCTGACAGGAAAGCTGACCCAGCACTTATCGAGCACTCGGAACTAAGATACACACACAGACATACGAACGCACACATAAATGCGGTCAATCGCCAATTCCGAATAACACACGACAACACAGTAGTAATCAACCCTTGCCCCCTGGATATATTATACACTATAAAAAGGGACATAAGAAATAATTTATGAACTAACAACAACCATGTAAAGGGCCGGAATTTCCTATTAAAATTGTTTCCAAGGTGACTAAAGAGCACCTCAGAATTCTACAGACTCGGCACTTCTTCCCACAAAAACGGAGTGCAGAGCTCCAGAAGCCGTCGGTGTCTGACGTGCCCTGTGTATCATAGTGTACAGAACTGTGCGTGAATTGTGTAAATAAAGTGAAGAAACTGAACATTGTGATTTGTAACCCCAGGGGGGTTGATTACATTCTGGTGGCAGCATAAACCGCATCCCATTTCCTCCAAAGAGACTAGTACCTTGAAACCACCTGATTCTATTCAGCCCCAAGCAAGCCAGCCACGCCCACCATTGAGAAGGACGAGACTTCTGCCTACGTAGCAGACATCGCCTGCCTTTGACTTCTCACCAACCGCACCAATACACAAGTACACAATAACGGGCATTGTCATCACCGACTCCAAACTACCTAAAAGCTTATAAAGGTAACACTAATAATTCTATCCACCATTCTTACTATTTTATTATATTAATAATTCTCGTCTACCCCCTAAAATCCCCCTGATACTCGCTTTTCTTTTCCATTCCATGCGAGCATAATACACCTAGACTTCATGTACCCAACCATAATCAACCCCATATAGAGGAAATAGCACCATCAATTAACGTATATCACCAACAACCCATGCTGAATTTCATCCAAGAATCTTACGTCTGGTAACACCCAATCTACGGAGTGCGACAGCCACACCTAACGGTAGCTGCACAGCTATCTACGCTTACAATTATAAATTCAATTTATAAGGTACTGTAATGTTGAATACAGTTACGTAAGTTTTAAATATATTTTACCAATTTATAACTCAACATGAGCTTAGGTACCCCATTAATCATTAATAATTTGTACCTAATTATAATATATCTAAAGTCACAACAGACGAATCTCATTTTTTTTAAATAACAATACATCCACTAGTGTAAATTTTACTTCACAACAATAAATATTATTATAGTCAACATTGTAAAATCATTAAGATAACCAGTCATTTATCTTTGCAAGTACTAAATTAAGAAATTACTCACAACGTAACAAGTGCCATTATAATTATATATGAATATTTTTTTTACCCATTATATGTATGTTGCATATATTTGTACATGTAAAAAAAAATTCTACAACTTAACTATTAAGTTAATATATATATCGTACCCAACAATAACTATCATATTACTCCTTTTTTGGACAATTTTATATGTAAATCATAATTACCTGTTTTATAAATTTACATATATGTGCATGCAATAATTTTTTTTTATTTAACTATTACCTTCATATATATATATTACCTCATATTTACAATTTTATGACATTATTATCACCCCATTTATTATCCATTATGCCATTTTGATATGCATTTTATCAGTTAAGTGATTCTTGCTTGCATATTACCTATCGATAACTTATATCTCTCATCTTAACTAACTACTTACTATACCTGTTAGGTAATACATATTTAAAATCTTATCTCATTATTATTAGATATATATTGTATCCCCATTGTATACCCATTGACGCCTTATACCTCCCCTCTTCTCTAACTATAACACACTATCTCTTAGGTAATGCATGCATCTCTAGTTAGACACTAACATGGCTTCAGGAACGAGATCCAAAGTCAGGAATATGATTGACTCATTCCTTTTTCCACCGAAAGAAAAGGAACCCCCCAGTGACATCGATCATTCCACACCCAAAGATTCTCCAAATATTCCCGAGAATAACGTTGACAACCCACACATAGAATATGCCTCACCCCACGAAGAACTGCTTGACGCAAACCAACCACTCTTACCACAACTCCAAGTTGCCCCTCATGTAGACCCCCAACAACAACCCCCCACACCTCACCACAACTCCAAGTTGCCCCTCATGTAGACCCCTAACAACAACCCCCAAACCTCACAACCCATGCATACGAGAACTTAGCCTTCCCTTCTCCCAACTTCACGTCAAGTCAAACAGCCTTCACCCCACATCCCTACCCAGCACCTAACCTTGCCCCAAATCCATCGCAACATCCTCACCCACAACTCCAACCTACAATAATCAATAACTACCAAACTATCTCCCCTCTAACCGAAATCCCCACCTTCTCTCAAACTAGTGGACTCTCCATCACTGACTTCCTGACGGCATGTGACCTTTTTTTCTCAAAAAATCCAAACTACTCTGACTTAGAAAAGATAAATCTATGCCGCCAGAAAATAGAAGCATCAGACGAGCATAGATCCACGGCTCGGATGCTTGATAATCTGATTGCAGGCGGAATCACATACATTGAATATAAAACACACCTCTTTAATGTCTTTCAAAACAAACAAACAAACAACATTAACTTTCTCCTCACATTTCTAAACAACACTAGAACTCAAAAACAGACTAACATCAAAGACAATGTTGCCAATGCAATAAAAGAAATTAGGGAAAATCTAGAAAACCAAAGCCCTTGGACCTTCACAGACCTCTCAGGAAAGAAAGCAATGACTTTAGAAAACCTATACACATTACTAGAGATAGGCCTTTATCTTTCCCAACTCCCACCAAAGTGTCAAAAAGAGGCAAGTAGAAGGGATTTAAACACCAGAAACCCATTAGCTTATAATTATATCTTAGAGATAACCAACGCTTGTAACATCTCCCTCTCTGACCAGCACCATTATGCTAGACTAAATAGCCTCCAGTCACACCAGGCCCCTAGCTCCAATATAGCACAACCATCAACCTGGTGTGCCTACCATCTTTCAACAACTCACATCACCAGAGACTGCATACAAAAACAACAAATACAAGCCCCAAACCGCACTGCCCCTTGCTCGGTTCATGGAACAACGACACACACGGATGCCCAATGTAAAGCACAGCAACACCAACAACCACAGACACGACACCGCACCACCCCTTGCTCAGTTCATGGAACTACCTCCCACACAGATTCCCAATGTAGAGCCCAACAACAAACCCAACCACCCACGCACCCCCCCACACCACTCAATACATCAAGACCAACACGGCCAGGTAAATACTGCAACCTACACAAAACCACAACTCACTCCAACGAGGAATGTTCTCAACAAAGATCACAACCACATCCTCATCAGAGAACAAACAAACCAATAACGGCATCACAACAAACACCCTCCTCCCACACAACACACACAACTCAACACCAATTGGGGGAACGTGTACCAGCCTCACGCACCAAACCACCATAGGAACGTCCGACACACCACACAGCTATATCACTCTAAAAGTAACACTAGATCAAATAAGTGTTGACATGATGGTTGATACAGGCACAAACCTGAACCTCATACCCAGAGCTCTCTACGAATCACTTAATGACCCACCCCAAATCCAGTACTCCAACACAGAAGGCCTACTGATAGAAGGAAGTACCATATCGCTTCATGATAGGATAGACTTATATATAGAAATTAACAAATCCCAGGTAGGCCTCACATCCTTCCACTTAGCTGATAAATGGAGTCTCGACCAACAAGGTATAATAGGTTTAAAGTCCCTACGGGACTGGAAGGCAATAATTAACTTAGATACCAACAAAATCTCCTTCCAAGATGTAAATGACATCTCCAAAACTCCTGAAACACCCGATCCAGACACACAACCCGTTTCATGTCTATCTAGGTTAAATAACCCCACTCCAACTAAGAGCTACTCTTTCCGCCCACCCTCTTATGTCACCTCAAAAGCACTGATGTCTAACACAGTCATCATACCCCCTAGACATTCAATAACAGTTCCACTATACATACCCGGAGCAATAGAACATCAGGATGTCATAATTGACCCAGATACGTCAAGAATAAATAACATAACCCTAGAATCTTCATGGGATGTAGTATCAGAAAATAAACACACCCTAGCTATGTTAACGAATCTCTCAGACCAACACCGCAAAATCAGAAAGAACACAAACATTTGTTCAGTCCACCTCCATAATTCCCCAATCCAGGAACCACTCCCTCAACACATCAACACTGTAGGACAAACACAAATACTAACCCCTATCCACCCCAACCAAATAACGACATCAGCCGACGGAGAGATACGTAACAAGCTACTAAACCTCCTCTAAAGGAATAGATCGGCTATCGCCTTAGAAGGCGAACCTCTAGGCAAATGTGATATAACTAAACACCACATCCAAATCCCCCCCAACACCCCCCCCCTCATACACCCCTGCTTACCGCATACCCCACAGTAGGAAAACACAAGTCAACAACAGTGTGCACGAGATGTTACACCAAGGTGTAATTTCTCACTCAGACTCACCTTGGAACAGTCCCCTCTTCCTAGTCCCTAAGAAAGACGGAACCCTACGCCCTGTTGTAGATTTTAGGAAAGTCAACCACCTAACTCAATCTGACCCACACCCACTCCCCGCCATACAAGATGTCTTACAATCAATAGGTAACGGGAACTCTGTATTTTCCACAATTGACCTTAAATCAGCCTTCTGGCAAGTGGAACTGACAGAAGAATCAAAACCCGTAACTGCATTCTCCACAGATAAGGGACATTTCCACTTCGAGCGCATGCCCTTTGGCCTTAAGAATGCCCCCTCAACCCAACAGAGATTAATGAATCGCATTTTCAGCGATATGATAGGAATCTCATTATTCGTCTACTTAGACGACCTCATCATCTATAGCCCCACACAAACTGACCACCTCCATGTACTAGAGATTGTCCTAAAAAGACTCAAAAACACCGGATTGAAAATCCAACTAGGAAAGTGCAAATTCCTACAGACGGAACTCACCTTCCTAGGCCATAAGGTAGACGCCCAAGGCATCCATACCACCACAGACAAAATAGATGCCATTGCATCCTTCCCAACCCCTAGAAACGCGGATGAAACAAGAAGTTTCGTAGGATTAGCCTCATACTACAGACACTTCATACAAAATTTTGCACACAGCATCCCCTCTCACCAAATTCACAAGAAAAGGCGAGACATTCAAATGGTCTGAAGCGGAACAGACAAGCTTCGACACCCTTAAACATGCTCTTACCACAGCTCCTGTCCTAGCCTTTCCTGACATGAAGAAAGAATTCCTTCTTTACACCGACGCCTCCTCTAAAGGAATAGGCGCAGTTCTACAACAGAAGGATGAAAAGGATTACAAAGGATTACAAAGGCGGAGCATGCCGACAGGAGACCTTTTGATCCATATCTAGGTCGGATGCAAAAAAAAAAAACAAAAAAAATCATATTAATAATAAATCAAAAATATAATAATGTAAATAACAAATAAAATACATAAATAAATGCATAGGTATAGTTGAATAACAAACAAACAGGTAAATAGTAAATGATAATAAATTGACATATAACTAATAGTAAATGATAATAAATTGACATATAACTAATAATAAATGAAAATCAGACAGACAAATTATAACAAAACAAAAACAAATAATATAACATAAATTATAATCATTACAGCATCTTACTTAGGTATTTATCTAAATGATTCTTAAAGCTTCGAACTGAACTACATTGCACTACCTGTGCAGGAAGTTTATTCCATTCATTAACTACACGGTTGGCAAAGTTGTTTCTACCTACTTCCAAATTGAATCTATTTCCGGACAGTTTGAGACCATTGTTTCTTGTCTGATTCTCATTCAATGTGAAAATTTGGTCACTTTTGATGTTGTCAATTCCCTTTAAAATCTTAAAGACCTGTATCAAGTCACCTCTGAGTCTACGCTTTTTTAGGGAAAACAGATTCATGTGCAAGTAGAGTACTAAATAAACCTGAAAGTAATTATTCAACAACCCACAAAGAAGGGCTTGCATTGATATGGGGTTTAAAACATTTCAAATACCTCATACTAGGATATAGGATAAACATCTTTACAGACCACCAACCCCTAGTCTACCTCTTTAACTCTAAAGACCTACATGGCAGAATTGCTAGGTGGAAAACCACCTTACTAGACTTTGACCCTAAAATCACATACTTAGCTGGAAAAGCTAACGTAGTAGCCGACTCACTAAGCAGACAAATCCACATATCCACCTTAACAAAAACAACCTGTATTCCTATGCAAGACCTTAGAGAAGAAACAGACAAAGACCCGACATGGTCTAAAGTAAAACAACATCTACTTTCAAGAACACCCTTACAGTCCCGACCACCTGTCCCTATAGAGGAACTCAAACTGGTCGACGGAATCATAAGGAGAACCACTAACGACAGAGAAGTTACTGTCATCCCCAAAGCCCCAGTTCCCAAGGTCCTACACATATTGCACGACAGCGCAATGGGAGGCCACTCGGGCAGGGATAAGACACTGAATACTGCTAGGCATTCATATTTTTGGATAAATATGAAAAAAGACATAACCACACATATAGACCAATGTTTGACTTGCAACCAATTCAGAGGACCTGACCCCAAACAACTCAATATCAAAGACATCCCACTCCCTGCTGAACCATGGGAAACACTTGGCATTGACCTACTGAAAATGCCAACGAGCCATCAAGGTTCCAATTATGTACTCACGGCAGTCGACTATCTGTCCAAATGCACCATCCTAGTCCCACTACAAGACAAAACAGCAGAGACTGTGGCCAAAGCATTGGTTAACAACATATTCTGCAGGTATAATATACCAAGACAAATGCTGTCTGATAACGGTTCTGAATTCAAGAACGAAGTAATGCGCGAAATAGCACATTTATATAACATAAATCAAACCTTCGCCACTGCCTACCATCCACAAGGGAATGGACTTGTTGAACGCACAAATAGAAAAGTGCTTGAAATCCTCAGACCTTTGGCCAACGATCTTTCGGATAGTTGGGAAGATTGGCTACCCCAGGTACAAGCTTGTATCAATAGCACAGTCAACTCCGCAACAAAGATGTCCCCCCATGAGATCATATTTGGCCAAAGAATGCGGCTACCCTACCAAATCTTTAACCAACCCACATCCCCCTTATACAACCTAGATAACCTTACACAATGCCTAAAAAGAGGCATGCAAAGTATATACAAACAGGTCAGAGAAAACCTCAAAGCAGCTCAAGAAAAAACCAAAACCAAACAGCACAAGCGATCATCTCCACTCAACATAACACTTGGAGACACAGTCATGGTCAGAGACTCTAATAGAACTAACAAACTCAAACCCAAATTCTTAGGCCCCTTCACAGTCACAACCTCACTCCCCAACAATGTTTTCCTACTAACGGACCCTTCCGATCACACAACCGTAACCATACACGGAGAGAAATTGAGAAAGGTCAAACTTAACCTAAACGCAACCCCACCTCCCAACCAGAACCCACCAACCAGACTAACAAATAACCCAACCAAGCGCAATTCCCATCACATGACACTACGTCGACGCAACTAAAACATACACTCCAGCTCTCGCCCCTGAAGATGCAGGACGTCATGCATTCCTCAGTGGAGGTTAAAAGGGCCAATTTATAATAAGAACTCTCTTCCGCATATCTATCAAACCTTCTCTACTTCCTTCCGACCACTATAACCTTAGCGAGAGTCAGATATACATATCCTAAATCACTAAAACAAAAACTCCATCCACAGGATACAACCACTACTACCCCCCCATCCTCGTCCACTTCTCACCCACAATCTAGGTCCCATAACCCAACTACCACTCCCACCCCTCCCTAAGATCCCCGATACCATCCTCCCAAGTGAGATAGACATGGTACGTCTCCTAAACAAATCAACTACCCTTGATATAGACTCTTTAGATCTACACTATAAAATCTTACCCTATGCCTCCACTGCCCTCTCAATCTTAATCATCATTTTTATACTAATAATACTAACAAAATACTTTTGCATGAAATAAATGCTTAATTTTTTTTTCCCAAATTGTTGTAAACCTAGGATAAGTTTTATCTTGTGTCTCACCAATATCTTACCACAGATAGTGCCATACAAACTCACAGATAAGAGTTTCTAAAAAAAAAACATACTATAGTGCCATACAAACTCACAGATAAGAGTTAAAAAAAAAAACATACTATAGTGCCATACAAACTCACAGATAAGAGTTCTCAGAAATAATATAAAAGTGTCACACAAACTCATAGATAAAAGTTGAAAATATATATAAATACTGGTGAAACACAACCTTATTCCCCATTCAGAGACACATCACATACTCATTATTTCTTGTTCAACATGTCATCTTGGGACCCTTATAATCAATTCAACATCACACCCCCCCTTCTCCACGTATAACCACCCAAAGATTTTGTGTCTCTGACTATATAACTATATATATATATATATATATATATATATATATATATATATATATATATATATATATATATATATATATATATATATATATATATATCAATATTATATTTGTTAACCATGGAACATTAGGTGCCGGGTGCCACCTAACCCCAGGGGGAGGGCGATATGTATACATCACTATAACCACATCACCATTCCCATAAATCATGTGAGCGGTGTCACAATCATCACCCAGACATTCTGTCGCCAAGACATCCGCTCTGACAGGAAAGCTGACCCAGCACTTATCGAGCACTCGGAACCAAGATACACACACAGACATACGAACGCACACATAAATGCGGTCAATCGCCAATTCCGAATAACACACGACAACACAGTAGTAATCAACCCTTG
>NC_134807.1:52513252-52518252 GCF_046742065.1 Oratosquilla oratoria
GGGGCTTCCTGTTGGGTGTTCAGTGTAGGTTGGCTGTATTTAATGTGGAGGGCCTCAAGGAGGGCAAGGCGGCGCTTGTCACTTTCTTGGTCTAAAATGGTGGTATTGTCCACTAGGATGGATCTGGTGATTGGAATATTATGGGTCTCCTGAAGGTGTCGCTTAGGGCCTCCATTGTTAAGGTGGTATGTCCACCGTCTGGAAAGGCGAGTGGTAGTGAGTCCGATGTAAGAATCTTGGGGCGTACAGTCCCCAAAAGGACACTTAAACTGGTACACCAGACTCACACACTCGATGTCGGATGGGCGTGGGGAGCTGTTATTTTTCATGATAAGGTCTTTAGTCCTCTTTTTCTTATAATAAATGACAAGCTTAATGCGGTCCATCTCGTTGGTGGGGGTCACATTGTCCTTGATGATACGAAGAAGTGCTTTCTCATCCTCCTTATAAGCGCTCGACATGTAGGCCCTATAGAACAAGGTAAAGGTATTGCCTTCTTCCACAGGAGTCTGTTGCCCTTCGTACCACTTGCTCATGACGGCCCGCAGTACACGTTGGCAGTCGCTGTTTGAGTGGCCATTGTTGACTAAGAGTTGTGTAGACCGGTCAATTTCTTTCTGGGTGGAGGTTCAACTGGAGCAATGGGTGAGGGTTCTCCTATAGAAGGATGCAATTGTGGAGTCCTTATATTTTTGAGGGCACTCACTCTCTATAGGAGAGCCCTCACCCATTGCTCCAGTTGGATTTTTTCTCAGGGCACTACGAATCTGTAGTAATGAATACCTAGAAGGCGAATTTGATTACATTATGAAAACCTTTGACAAACTTGGATATCCAGAGGGAATGTTGAAAAGAACAAAAAGAAAAGCAATAAATATTTACAATCGAGGAAAGAAAGAGAGAAATGATAAAAATAATACAAATTTTATATCAGTACCTGGCTCAGAAACGTCACCAATAATAGACAAGTATTTAACAAAATCAGGTATGAACATAGCTAAAATAACTAACAAGAGGTTAGGTGATTTAATAAAGACTTCTGAAAAGAGAACCAATTCCGAAAACAGCGTCCTATACAAAATCCCGTGCAATAGTTGCTCAATGGCTTATTTTGGCGAATCGTCAAGAGGATTAGAAAAAAGAATTTATGAACATAAAAACGACATAAAAGCACATAGGACATCTAATTCTTTAGTAGTTCATGCGGAAAAATTCGATCATTTACCAAACTGGAGAGAAGCTGAAGTGCTACATAAAGGTTTTGATAAATTCACTAGAAGAATTGTTGAATCAGCATATATTTCAACTAATAATTCATCGAATCATCGAGGAGGGTTTATCAATTTAGCTAAACAAACTAGTATTTTAATTCTAAAGCACGCCAGTAAAACGACCTTTCCCAAGTGTCCGAAAAGATAATTAGATTTAGTACATAAACTTCAATTGCAGTTCTACATACACTCTGAAGAAGTTCTACGCGAACGAAACGTTAGAGTGTTTAGGGTTCCGAGCCTTCCCCTGTGTTTATGTTCTCCATCATCCAAATAATATATATATATATATATATATATATATATGTATATATATATATATATATATGTATATATATGTGGGGGTGTTTGGACATGGCAGTATATTAACGAGTCTTTATCTGATTCGACGTTGTAACTATTATGAGACTGGGAATTGAGAACATTTGCCCATCCTACCTTTTTTCCCCTTTCTGAAAAGGATCAAAATACCAACATGTCGTTAGAAGTTAAAGTTTTCAGCTCCCATGTCTCTAAACACGACATCTTTAGGTCTTTTCCCTCGTGGCATGCGTGACTAAGATTTATGCGTCACCTGTGACCTACGCGTGATTACATATGCACGCACACTCGCTTGCGAACGCTTGCACGCACACACACACACACACACACACACACACACACACACACACACACACACACACACACACACACACACACACACACACACGACTCGGTGGCGCGGTTGATAGAGTACTGGACTGCCAGTACGGAGGTGCGGCAGTACCTGGTTCGAATCCTGCCCAGGGCCGAAATTATTTCGGTATCGCTGCGATTCGGGTCGTTACTCTGACTCTCGTGGGCGGGGAGTTGTGTGTGTGTGTGTGTGTGTGTGTGTGTGTGTGTGTGTGTGTGTGTGTGTGTGTGTGTGTGTGTGTGTGTGTGTGTGTGTGTGTGTGTGTGTGTGTGTGTGTGTGTGTGTGTGTGTGTGTGTGTGTGTGTGTGTGCGTGTGTGTGTGTGTGTGTGTGTGTGTGTGTGTGTGTAAGGTCATAGCATTACCCATAGATCGGTCATACGAGCTCTGAGCTCTTTTCCGGAAGGGAAATAGCTGTCGATCACGAGTCCAATACGAGATCCAATAGACCAAGGTGAAAAGGTGAATACACACACACACACACACACACACACACACACACACACACACACACACACACACACACACACACACACACACACACACACACACACACACACACACACACACACACACACACACACACACACACACACACACACACACACACACACACACACACAACTTATTAATGTAGTTGTATCGCACATAACAACAATGAAAGCCGGTACTTCATCTCTGGTGGGCAAGGAGTTGTGTGTGATGTGTGTGTGTGTGTGTGTGTGTGTGTGTGTGTGTGTGTGTGTGTGTGTGTGTGTGTGTGTGTGTGTGTGTGTGTGTGTGTGTGTGTGTGTGTGTGTGTGTGTGTGTGTGTGTGTGTGTGTGTGTGTGTGTGTGTGTGTGTGTGTGTGTGTGTGTGTGTGTGTATGTGTGTGTGTGTGTGTGTGTGTGTGTGTGTGTGTGTGTGTGTGTGTGTGTGTGTGTTTGTTTACCTAGTTGTATTTACCTAGTTGTATCTTATGGAAGGGGACCTACTCGTCGTGTCCCATCTTGGTGTCTCGCCATATCTAAATTGCTCTTAAATTCTTGTGATGTTTTTGTACACACTATTGTTTCATTTAGTATGTTCCATACATCCACCACTGTATAGGGAAAGCTGTTCTTTTTCAGGTCTCTTTTATAACTGTCCTTTTTGAGCTTCCTTCCATGCCCTTTTCTGTTTCTCTTATCCCAATTTTGTAAAGCTTCTCTATCAAGGACTTATATACATCTCATATTTCTGTAGATGGTCAACAACTCACCTCTCTCTTTTTTTGTTCCAGAGTCGGTAATACTAGTTTTGACAATCTGTCTTCATATGACAGTTTAGATAGTGTTGGAGCCATCTTCATAATTGCTCACTGGATTCTCTCAATTTTCCTTATATTCTTTTTGGTACTGGATGACAATAGTATTGCTGCGTACTTCAATTTAGGCCTTATCAGTGTAACTAGTATTTTCTTTACCATTTCTTCATCCAAGTAAGTAATAGGCACTTTTATTTATCTTAGCAAATTATAGGTTTCACCGACAATTTTGGTTATATGTTGGCAGGGGACATATTGTTTGTGGTGATTACTCCCAATTTTTTTTTTTTTCAGATCTCATTTTTTTACTTCCTTTTCATCAATTTTATATTATCCTGATATCCATTTTTCACTTTTCCAAATTCCATTATGCTACATTTTTTAATGTTGAAGTCCACTTCCCACATCTGACTCCATTCCCAAACCCTGTTCAGATCTCTCCGCAGGGAGTCACAATTCGTTTGAGTACTCACTTTCTTTAACAGTTTTGCGTCGTCTGCAAAGAAGTTCACGTAACATTCTACACCCTCGTCCATGCCATTTACATAAATAGCAAACTTTATTGGAGCCAATATTGATCCTTGTGGAACTCCACTAATTACCTCTTCCCAATAAGAAATCTTATCTCTGAGCACTACCCTCGTTTTTCTTCCATGCAGAAAGTCCTCCATCCATTCAGTAGTTTACCTTGTATCGCTCCTATGGTTCCCATTTTTCTTAATAGTTTTTTGTATGAGACTTTATCAAAAGCTTTTTGTAGATCTAGGAAAGCTCAATCAGCTCATCCGTCCCTTTCCTGTATTATATCTAGTAGTCTTAGTAAACACAGATCAAATTTGTGGTACATGATCTTTCCTGTCTAAATCTGAATAGTCTCGGATTTAATACATTGTTTTCCTCCAAATGTTTTATCCATCTATTTTCTATAACTTTTTCACAAATTTTAGAAACTGGTTTGTAATTTGTTGGGTCTTCCTTATTTCCTCTTTTATAAATTGGTACGATATCAGCATTTTCCTTAGTCTTCTGAATATTTTTCCCTCTCTGAGTGAGCAACTTATTATGTTATATATTTTGTCTATTAGTTCTTTTTTACATTCTTTTAATATCCAGTTTGCTATTCCATCCGGGCCGTGCGATTTCCTAACTTCAAGGTTCATTATTCAGTCCATTATTTCTTTTCGTGTTATTATTATTTCCTTTGTGGGGGTGGGGGTGGGGGTGCTTCACTTCTCTCCCTTCATCCCAATGTTATACATTTTCGGTTGTGAGAACCGACTTGTAGTGTTTGCTCATGACTTCACCTATTTCTATATCTTCTGTGTATTCCATATTCACTTGGCGTAGTTTGACTATTTCCTGTTTTTTTTTTTATCATTTACATATCCTATCATGTCTTTTTTCATAGCTTCTTTTTTCTTCCCTGCGTATTTTTACTACGATAAGTCCTGTCTGTCTCAACGTTTTGGAAAGCATGTGAGAGATGCAAGAGTTAGGAACCACAAGGTATCGTAAATCTGTCCTCTCTTCACTTTCTTTCCTCTGCCTGAAGTGAAGAGAGGACAGATTTAGGATACCTTGTGGTTCCTAACTCTGGCCTCTCTCACATGCTTTCCAAAACATTGAGACAGACAGGACTTATCATAGTAAATGACACAGGGAAGATAATAGGACACTTGATCACAAACAGAACCAAGACAAACCGTGACAATAGCATCGTATACAAAATTCCCTGCAATGGATGTGACAGTGCATACTACGGAGAGACA
>NC_134807.1:52525752-52570752 GCF_046742065.1 Oratosquilla oratoria
GAGGGAAACACTGATATCCATATTCAAGAGTTTGGTACGCTCCCTGCTCCTCTTCGGATTTCCTGCCATGCACGATCTTCCCCCGTGGGTATTGTATAAATTAGCCAGAGTGGAGTGCCAAGCGCTCCGCACGGGTCTCGGATTACCAGCATCAGTGCCACATGAACAAGTATATAACGAAACAGGTGTTCTTTCTCTCCGGTATCAACTGAAGAAAGACGCCTGCATCTACTTGTTCAATAATGCTGAAATTGCAAATTCCACGGACGTGAATCTCCGGGAGGATTGGTCACCGGCCTCACACACGACGCCCATTTAAGGTGTACGTGGCTCCGTCAAGGACTTTTGCATTAAAGCCGAACTTCCTCCCGATGCTAGACAACTTGTTACCCAGTGTCAGGTGGATCTCTTTCCCCCCTGGGTACTCAAACCACCAATAGTTGTTCCAGAAATTCCGGGATTAAGATGTCAAGACAGCCCGCATCTTCTCCTAGCACATGTGAGGGAAATGATAAGGACAAAGTACAAGGAAGACTTCCTAGTCTACACAGACGCTCTGTGTTTAAAGATGGCCGCACAGGCGCCGGGATATTCTAAGAAAACATACAAGAGTCCATCTCCGTGAAGCTTTCCCCAACCACTATCTTCTCGGCCGAATTGATCACCATTCGGGAATTCATGAGAAGAGTTCTCGCTCTTCCCCATACACCAACTTGCATCACCGTGCTCTCAAACTCATGAGTCAGCCTTAAGGGACTGCAAAGCTGTCAATGCGTCTCGCAACCTGACTCCTTGCAGGAAATACTGCACCTCACTGGTGAAGCTGCAAACAAATATATTAAAAAAAGATATCAATGGGTTCCCTCTAATGTGGGACTGTACGGTAATGAAATGGCGGATGGGACAGCGAAGAAGGTCGTCTTGGCGCCTGAAGAAGACAAGATCTCCATCAAGTTCATGGTTAGCGATACCTTGCACAGGATCAACAAAGTTATCTGGGGGACATGGGTGGGGGACTACACCGCCACTGCCATCGCTCGTGGATGGCCAACAATAGCCTACCTTGGAGGAAAATCCCCCGATCTTCCCCTTTATACCCCCTGTATGTCAGCTATGATATATAGAATAAGGGTAAACCATTGGCGAACCCAATTCCTAAACGTTCTTTTTACCTTTGGCAGAGGACAGGTCTCTTTTAATCACTGCCTTTTCTATTGTAGACAGTTGATGAACCACTTTAAGAAATTAAGAGACCTCTTTGGAAACGCCTCCACCGCCCTACACCAATTAAGGGCAAACAGTACGTCAAACGCCGGACATCTCATATAATCCTGGCTGCCAGCCTGATCTGTTCTTCCCCCATGGGAGGCCTACTATGACCCCCTCCAGCCGGGTCAAATGTCGCATAATTCTACACTCCGGTTATAAAAAAAAAGGAAAGCTATTATGGCCATAGAAGTAATTACAGCCCTTAAATCGGCTAGCTCCACATGAACTAAAAAAAAAAGAAATAATAATAATAATAATGATAAAAAAAATATATATAGAAATATCAGTCAAGGGATTGACTTTAAATATCCTAGCTATTCTTCTGGAAGATAGCTGTTCTTTAAGGAATAGTACCAGCCGTTTGCACTGAGCATGGAAGTGTTCATCCCAAGTGTGCTTAAGGGTAAATATACCGCGGTGAACTAAATGTTCTGACAGGTGCATTCCGACGAGAACACCACCAGCCGTCGGCACTGAGCACGGAAGTGCTCATTCCAAATGTGCCCAAGGGAATCATACCACGGCAAGCTCAATGGTGTGTTCTGACTCCCCTTAAAAAAAAAAAAAAACTCTCATACCTTATCTCCCTGCCACTCTTTTCAGGCTGGGCACTTGGCTTACTTCACACAGAAGTAACGCGGGCAACCTTGGAGCTGAGGCAATAAGGGCGACCAGTAGTGTAGCCTACATACTTTTGACCGCACTCAATAGCATTCTCCATATCCCATGCATTAGCTAGAACTCCCACAATATATATTTCTCAGCCCTGTCGAACTCCTCTAAATTCATAAGAGCCCCAAAAAACATCCTTACCTTTTGTCTTCTTGGAAAATTTGATCCATAAACCCTCTTCCTTTCCTAAAACCACACGGCTCATCCCAATTATTTTCTGTTTTCCTAATACACTCAATCAACACTCTTCCATAAGCCTTCCCAAATAAATTTAATAGACCAATCTCTCTAAAACTACTGCATCTATATTCATCCCTTTTTCCCTTACAAAATATAATTACATATTCACTCCCCCAGTTTATTGGCACATTTCACTCCCTTAGGAAAACAGAAAGGACCCTCAATAGTCAATCCATACTTCTCTCGGCTTCTGGTATTTCTTCTTTTTTCATATAATTTGTTCACTTTCAGCATGCCTCTGCCTCAATCTCTTTTCTTATTTACCTCCACTCTTGATTTCACCTCTACCAGATGATAATCGAACAATCGATTGCTCCTGAATATATTTACGTCCAGAACTCTTCTTGTTATTCCTTTGGATATCACTACATAATACATTAGCACAAATAATCATACGTTTCAACTTCTTCCTGGTTCTCACTTTGCACTTTGTGGTGGGGGAGACGAGTGACACCACATTGTTTCCATGGATGTCGTAGTAAGGGGACTAGAGATTCCCCACTCTATTTTCAATTCCTACGAAAAGTGAAGGTATATTGCTGAAGTCAGGAAGCTGAAATTTTTGGGCCCCAAATAGTAAGTGTAATTGTGGGGCCACAAAGGGAGACGGGAGGAGAGTGGAGAAGAGAGGAGGAGAGGAGAGAGGGAAAAAAGGAAGAGAAGGGAAGGGAAGGGAAGGGAAAGGAAGGGGAGGGGAGGAGAAGGAAAGGGAAGGGAAAGGAAGAGAAGCAAAGAGAAGAAAAGGAAAGTGAAATAAAATGAAGGAAAAGCAGGAGATATGAAGGAAAGAAAAATGAGAGCAAGAGAAATTTAAAGGAGAAGTGAGAGTGACGAGAAGGAGAAAGGGAAGGATGGTGTATTGGACGGGAAGAGAAGGGCGAAAGAAAATGATTAAAAGTGAAAGAGAGACAGGAGAAAGGAAGGAATGAACGATGAAGGCAGGAGAAAGTTAAATGAGAGAGGGGAGTGGTAGGGAAGGGTGTAGTAGTAGAGTTATCACTACATGGTGACGGAGGTCGTCCACGAGAGAAGGAATAAAGAAACTCAACTTCTCTTTGAACTTGCTAATGACATTTTCACCCGCCACAACATCAAATAATAATAACCAATATTTCAACATTTGGTAAAATTATACAATCATGCTTTCTCCTTACAAGGGCTATCATATTGTGTCAAAACTCTTATTTTACAAGTATAAATCATATTGACGAGATAAACACCATATGAGGACGGAGCCTTTATTTGTACGACGTTTCGCTTATTACAGCTTTTTCCAAGTACAAGTTGAGATACAAATGCTTGAGATTAAATAAGGGGAAAGGAGGGAACGGGGAGAGAAAAGGGGGGGAAGGAAGAGGAGGAGGAGGAGGAGGAGGAGAAGAGGGGGGAAGGAAGAGGAGGAGGAGGAGAAGGGGAGGGATTGGACACTGGGAAAGGATAAGAATGCTGGCCCAAACGTCCGTGGGCGAAATGTCCACAAAGTGTGGTTTAGATATTTAATATTTTGCTGGCCATGGGTATTAGGGGAATAATGTGAGGCGAGATGTTAAACATGCCCCTGTTTTGTTCAATAGTGTTCGTTCCTTGAATGATTGCTGCTTCTAAACACTTCCTGCGGATTTTATCTGGTTCCCGTATCAGCAGCTCTGCATTCTTCCAGTCCATAAGATGGTTTTCCTTGTTTCTATGTGTCACACATGCATTGGTGGTGACATCATGCCTGACGTCGTAACGGTGTTCACGTATTCGTGTATTTAGGTCGCGTGACGTTTCTCCGATGTAAACTTTATCACATCCTGAACACGGAATACGATAAACACCGGCTTTGGTGCCCGGTGTCTGGTTGTTGTGTATTTCCGTCTTCGTGATGTCTTTTATCGTTCTGCTTGTCTGGTTCACTATTTCCAAGTTGGTGGTTCTTAAAAGACGTGTCAGGTTGGTGGCAACGTCGCCGGTTGGGAACACGAGACGTCTTGTTGTGCTGTCCTGCTGCCTACGGCTTTCCCGAATCTTAGCGGCCTGATGTCTGCATTTATCTAAAAGAAATTCTGGAAATTTTAGTGTTAAAAAGGTCTCCTTAATAAACCTGCACTCTTCTTCTAAGTATTTTGCACTACATATCCTAAATGCCCTAAGGAAAAAGCCTATTACTATTCCTCTCTTGGTCCTTATATCATGGTGGGAGTAGAAATGAATTAAATAATTTTTGTTGGTGGGCTTTCTATACACTTTGAATTCAAGTTGGTTACCGTACTTAAAGATGTGTGTGTCCAGGAAAGGAAGATAATCGTGGATTTATTCCTCTAGGGAAAACTGAATGGTGGGCTCCACTTCGTTTAAGGCCGTCCGCAAGCGCTGAAGATTGAAACGCCTGGGTGTGACGAGTAAGATATCGTCCACATATCGCAGCCAGGTCACATGCTCGGGAACGATGTTGGCATATTTATGGACACATACAATGGTTTGTTTAATCATAATTTATATGTCACAAAAATGCTATGCGCGTTAAAGGGACACTATAGTAGTGGCGTGTTGAAAACTATGATTAAGCAAACTATTGTATGTGTCCATATATATAATTTATATTTGCAAAATAAGAGTTTTGACACAATATGATAGCCCTTGTAAGGAGAAAGCATGATTGTATAATTTTACCAAATGTTGAAATAGTGGTTATTATTATTTGATGTTGTGGCCATAAAACCCATGAATGTAGAAATTTTCGTATGCACCAGGAAACAAGAGGAAAACCCCCAGACACAGAATAAACCAATACTACAAAACTTTCCATATATATATATATATATATATATATATATATATATATATATATATATATATATATATATATATATATATATGTATATATATATATATATATATATATATATATATATATATATATACAAATAGACAGTATTGTGTTAAGGATAAGAGTGATAGAAAGATGAAAGAAAGCTCCAACATCAAAGATAGTCATAAACTGACAATTACAATTGGGAGGACTTCTGTAGGACCTCTCATTGCTGGTAGAGTGTTCAATAAGGCTATTCAAATATTTATTGATACAGGATCTGTAGTTAATATTATAACTAGTAGAGTTTTAAATCAGTTGAAACCAAGAGTAAAAATCTTGGAACCAATCCATTACTCATTGCAGGGAGTAACTGAAAATCAGTTAAAAACATTAGGTAAGGTTGAACTAAAAGTTATCTTATATACAAATAAACATTTGCACATTCCAGTGATAGTTGTAGAAGAATCTGTTTTCCAGGAGATTTGTTGATAGGATGTGCAACTCGAGAAAAAAAAATGGTGATATGTCCTGCTGACTTAGGGATCTTAGTGAAATCACTGTTAATCCCATTTTCAAATCAGACTTAAAACCAGTGACAGGAATCAATGAATTCCTAGACATAGATAGGAAAGATAACAATTTTACTTTAGATAACGAGGCCAAGCGGTCTAGACCAACAGAAAGTTAAGCCACATATAGCGAACCCAACTCAGGTGTTCAAGAAAACCCATAAATTACTAATACATAAACTACAAATGAAGCCTTGCAAATTGTGGATGGTGGCGTAATAAAGTCGACGATATTACACTCCAGAGCAGTTAACAGGGTAGTAGTGCAGTTGAAAGGAATCACTGTAGAATCTGAAATATTAACCCTCCCAGAATCAATTAGATTAAAAGGTTTGAAATTGAAATCAGGGATTTATTAATCAAATAAGAACATGGTAGAAATATTAATGATCAATACTTTGAATAAAGATATAGTTTTAAGGAAAGGTAAACAAATAGGATGTTTTCAGGTGTGTATAAAACCCACTAAGATTTTAAATAAGAGTACTGAAGAGGTGGAATTACCAATTTCATCAATCTGTTCAGTTCAGGAAGAAACAGAATCAGGAGAGAAATACAAGAATCAATTAGAATCTACTAAATGCCCTGAGTTGGATGAAAGTTTAGTTGCTTTGCTCGTGAATCACAATAAAGCAATTGCTTTGCCGGCCTTAGCCAAAACAACTGTTTTAAAACATCAGATTAAATCAAAACCAGGAACACAGCCTACTTACATACCCGCCTACAGAGTTCCTCACTTTAAATTAGCAATAGTAGATAAATTGATCACTGAAATGTTATCACAGGATATTATTGAACATGGTAAAAGTGAGTGGAACTTTCTTTTAATTTTGGTGTCAAAATCAGATGGTACTATGCGCCCAGTTATTGATTATAGGGAATGGAATAAGCACACCATACTTGCCAATTTACCATTACCAGTAACAGGGGGTATTCTCAGAGGTTTGGGAACTAAGAATAGATATCTTAGCACTATAGATAATAAATCTGCTTTTTGGCAGAGTTGTATGAAGACTCACGAGAGTTCACAGGATTTTCAACTCCAACGGGACATTATGAGTTCAAACGAATACCATTTGGGTTATGTAATAGTCCATTAACTTACATGAGATTAATGAATACAATTCTAGATGGGTTGTTCGGAAACACCGCTAGTGTATTCCTAGATGACATTTTAGAAGTTTCCCAAACAGCGGCTCAGCTCTTTAGGAGATTAGATTTGATATTCTCAAGACTAGTTGAAGCAGGATTGAAAGTGAAACTTGAAAAATGTAAGTTCTTGCAGGACAGTGTAATTTGTTTGGGACATAATATAGACAGACATGGACTTAGTGCAGTGAATTCAAAGGTTAAAGCAGTAAGGAATTTTTCAGTTCCAAACAATGTAGAAAAAGTTAGAAGTTTCTTGGGATTGACAGGATATCATAGAAAATTTATTCAACAATATACTGAGATTGCTAATCAATTAAGTTCTTTGTTGAGAAAGGACTCAAAGTTCATGTGGGGACCTTCGCAACAGCAAGCTTTTGACAAGTTGAAAGATAAACTCACGAGTTCTCCAATCTTAATATTTCCAGACTATGAAAAATAATTCATTCTTTGTACTGATGCATCTGACATAGGATTAGGAGGAATACTTGTGCATGAGAGAAATGGAATTTTGAAACCAATAGCTTACACTTCAAGACTTTGTAATAATGCAGAGAGAAACTACTTTATAACAGGAAGAGAAATTTTAGCAGTGATATATTCATTAGAAAGTTTTAGAGATATGATATTGCGATATCCAATCAGAGTATGGACTGATCATACAGCTATTCAGAGCTTATTTAAGCATAAGAATCTTAGGGCAGACTCGCTAAATGGTTTGCGGTACTTCAGTGCTATGAAGTTAAATTTAAATATATTCCGGGTAGAAAGAATGTTGCAGCAGATGCACTTTCTAGAAACATTAGCCAACCAATGACAGGGTTGATCAATTTTGTTTGTAGTATAGATGAGTTAGTAACCTTAGATGAGGAAATGCTAATATGAGAACAGAGGGATGATAAGACATGTGACTGATTAGCCAAGTATTTGATGAACCCAAGAGGAAATCCTCCAAAACAACCAAAGGGGTATAAGATAGAGGAATTTCATTTGACTAATGGACTTTTGTATAGAAAAACAGTTGTAAGTTGCAAAAAAAATTCTAGGGGTCCAGTAAATCAGTTGGTAATACCACAAACTCTTGTAAAAGAAATATTGAAGTTACTTCATGATAGTGATTGTAGTTCACATCCAGGAAAGGATAAAATTTATAGACAAGCACAACTTAAATACTTTTGGCCAGGTATGAAGAAAGATATATATGATTATATAGAATTTTTTTGAAATGTGTTAAGGTGAAAGGAAATACACCAAAACCTGCTCCTATGTTTACCTATCCAATCGGGAAAGGATTCACATAGATACATTGGAATTACCTATGTCTGAGAATGAATATAATTATGTATTTGTTGCCATTGATTATTTTTCAAGATTTTGTATTTTACAACCCATTCTAAATAAGAAAGCTGAATCTATCGCTTCAGTAATCTATGATAAGATAATCTGTAATTTCACTACACCTAAGATCTTAGTTTCAGATAATGGAACTAAACTTAATCATGAAATCTTGGAAAAATTATGTAGTTTATTTAAGATAAAGAATGTAAGTATTTTAGTGAATCATCCACAAAGTAATGGAGTTGTAGAGAGGTTGAATAAGAAAATTATTACATGTCTTAGAAGTATGATAAGTCCTCATATTATAACTTGAGATACTTGGATTTCTTGTGTTAAATGTACTCTGAACAACCAAATTAATATAGCAAAAGGTAAAACAACTCATTTTATTATTTTTGGGGAAGACAAAATTCTTCCATGTGAAATCTTGACTGCAGAGCAGAAACCTGTGTATAATATAGATGATAATATCTCAAATAGGATATATACTTCTCAAAGTATTCACCAAAGAGTTAGGGAACATATGTAGGAGTCTTCACAAGAGATGAAAAAGCAACAACACAAAATAGCACATAAACTAGATTTGAAAATAGGAGATTTAGTCATGGTCAAACTACATTCACCCTATGATAAACTTTCAGCAAGATACTCAGGTCCATATAGGGTAATTGATTCTGCAGGTGGAAATAAATATAAACTCTTACATTTAGAAAGTAGGGAAGAATTGATAGGCCATTTAGATGATATGAAGATGGTTAAATTGCAGATTTGTGAAAATAACTGTTGTGATGCCCTATGTATCAATTTTAATGAACCAGAAGAGTATAGGGAATATTTTGATAATATTCTATGTGAATTGAATAAATCTTGATGTATTTTACAGATAGTATTAATTTGACCAATTGTATTTACTTGGGATGGGAGACCTAAACTACTAGAACTTGGTGTCATGCTGGGACATGATGACCTTGGATCTGCTGTGCTCAGACTTGGAATCTTGCCAATACTTAAGGACAAATCATATAAGTATAGACAATAGTATTTTGTGAAGCATTAAGAGTGTTCCGTTGAAAGAAAAAATTGAATTAAGTGTGTTAACTAAAACAACTGAAATGCAAGAAGAGACACTTTACAATGTTTTTCTAACTCATATTGAAAAGATGATGAAATATTCCCTATTGAAATATAATGTTCTTAATCAAAGTAGTGAGTTTTGCAAATCTATTTTACATTTCATTCTGTGTTGCAAATTATTTTGGGATATGCTTTATTATTTTGACATGTATATTATTCACCATTATTCTGCTTGAAGTATTATTGTGCATTTTGGAGGGTTGCTTATTTATTTGATATGTATATATTTGACATATTTTACTGATATAATTTTACCAGTTTACGTAAGGGTAGATTAGCTTCTTATATATGATTTTCAAGTATAAACTAGCAAGCCCTATAAGAGGGTAGTAGATATAATTGGTCGGGACGACCAAGGGTAGCTGCCGAGCCCTGTAAGAGGCCAGTAGATAGAGGTAGACATTTAAGTAGATAGAGGGGTAGGTAAAAAGATATGCAAATTTTATTATTTGGATGTTTTGAAACAATGGCCGCGAGCAAGTTGCTGAGTTACATATTCTCGCTTTCCTCGCTTGCTGTCCGGGGTTTTGTAAACATAGGTTAGGCTAGCGAAAGAGGGCTGATGTGATGAAATGTAAACATATAAGCCATGTTCTGCTTGTAACAGATTGCTTGAGTAAACAGTATTGCTTGAGACAGTATAACAGTCTTTCTGGTTGGAGGAAAGGGTGGAGGAGGAGAGAAATTATTGATGCATGGAGGTAAAGTCACGCCCTTAAAGGGTGGCACTTACTTTTAATGTTCAAAGTTATTGGATGAATTAAATTGTGACGTCGGAGCAGACATGGCTTGGTGAGATGTACAAAGATCCCAAGTGGGAGTCCCTTGGCGTAGATTGAACAATCAATAGTAATTACTTTGAAGAAAGAAGATAAGAAAACGATATCTCCGTTTAATTCACCCCATCAAGAAACTTTAATAACTCGTGACTGAAGCTTTGATAGGAACATACTTAAGAGAAGGAAGAGGCATGGGGCCTACATATGAATAACATATATGACTAATTGTTAGTGGCAGTGGAGCTAACACTAGTGAGTTAATATCCATTCTATAGGACGGAGACCAAAACTGTGCCGCATAGTCATGGATTGGTCTAACTATCGCCACAGTTTAATAACTACATCTTCACTTTTGTTTGTAACCGTCCTAGCAATAAAATCTAATGCCCTGTCAGCTCTATTCCTGGCACTAATGCACTGTTTCCTGGATTTAAGGTCACGACTCACTAACACTCATTTTTTTCACATATAAATTCAGGACTCATTAACACTCCTAAGTCTTTATCACACTCTATTTTTTCTAAAAATGTGTTACCTAAGCTATACATGTTTTCTGGATCGCTGTTAGTTTCACTGGTACTAACACTTCAGTAAGCCACTTTTTCATCTGTAGGCCCCATGCCACTCTCGTAGTGTAATTTTTAGTCCAGTTTCATTAATCAATTCGAAGGTGGATTAAACGTACTTTTCTTTCCTCTTTTCTTCACTATCAGTTACACTTGGTTATTCAAGCTACACCAAGGGAATCCCACCTGGGATCCTCTTACACCCACCAAGCCAAGTCTGCTCCGACGTCACGATTTAATTCATTCTATAACTTTGAACGTTACAAATAAGTGTCACTCTTTTAGGGCGTGACTTTACCTCCATGCACCAATAATTTTTCTCCTCCTCCCCCCTTTTCTCCAATCAGAAAAAAATATTATACTGTCTCAAGCAATATTATTTACGCAAGCAATTTGTCGCAAGCAGAACGAGCTCTGTGTTTACATTCTGTCACATCAGCACCTTTGATCGCCGCTCCAACCCATGTTTACAAATATAAGACGGTAAGCTAGAATAAGCAATTCAGCAACTTGCCGTCGGCCATTGTATCATAACAACTGAATATAAAATTTACATATCGTTTCACCTACCCCTCGATCTACCTAAATGTCTACCTCTATCTACCGGCCTCTTACTGTCGCATAAACCTACGTTTAACACAATGTAACCTAATGCCCAGTTATCCCTATTCCTGGCACTAACGCACTGTTTCCTGGATGTAAGGTCACGACTCACTAACACTCTCAAGTCTTTTTCACATTCTGTTTTCTCTAAAATGGTGTTATCTAAACTAAACCTGTTTTCTGAGGTGTGTAAACCTACGTTTAACACACTGTATAATCGAGAACAGGGTAAGAGAGGGTAGTGGTGGAGAGAAGAGGAGAAGAGAGGAGCGTTGAGGAAAGAGAGACAAAAAGAGGAGGGGGAAATGGGGGAGAGGAGAGGGTAAGGAAATAAGAGTAAAGGGGACAGGAAGGAAGAGGAGAGGAAAAGAGTGGAGTGATAAGGGGAGGGGAGAGGAGGAGTGATGAGGGGAGGGGAGAGGGGGGAGGGGTTGGGAGGAAAGAGAGAGAAAGGAGAATAAAGGAGAAAAGAGAAGTGTTGAGGAAAGGGGAGGAGAGGGAGGAGAGGAGGGCATGATAGGGAGAAGAGGAAAGGAAAGAAGAAGAAAAAAGATTGGGAAGTGGAGGAAAAGGGAAGAGAAGAGAGAAAGGAGAGGAGAGGAGAGGAGAGGAGAGGAGAGGAGAGGAGAGGAGAGGAGAGGAGAGGAGAGGAGCTGAGGTGAGACGACGGGAGGAAGAAAGAAACTGAGAAGAGATGAGATCAAATCAGATCAGATGAGAAGAGAAGAGAGGAGAGGAGATCATAGAGAAGACGAGATACGAGAGGTGAGAGGAGATAAGAGGAGAGAGGAGATACAAGTATAGAGAAAAGAGGTGACGAGAGGACAAAGGGGGAGAGGAGAGAGAAGTACGGGAAGAGAGAGGAAGAAGGAAGAGGGAAGGGGAAGGGAGAGAAGGGAGGAGAGAGAAGGGGGTAGGGAATGGTGGGAGGAAAGGAAAGGAGAGGAGAGAGGAAAATGGAGAGGAGACGAGAGGAGAAGTCAGGAGAGGAGAGAGGAAAATGGAGAGGAGACGAGAGGAGAAGGCAGGAGAGGAGAGAGGAAAATGGAGAGGAGACGAGAGGAGAAGGCAGGAGAGGAGAGAAGAGAGCAGGAGAGGACAGGAGATAAGAGGAAAGGGCAGGAGAGGGGAGAAAGGAGAACTGAAGAGAGAAGAGGAGATGAAAGGAGAGAAGAGGGGAGGAAAAGAGAAGAAGGGAGATGAGAGACAAAGGGAGGTGAGGAGAGGAGTAGACAGGAGACCAGAGGAGAGAAGAGAAGAAAAGGGAGTAGTTGGGAAAGAGGAGAGACAAAGAGACGAGAGCAGTAGGAAAGGAAGAGGAGGAGGGACTGGAACGGAGGGGAGCGAACGATAGGAGAGAAAAGAGGAGAAAGGCAATAGTATAGTGTTTTGCAGAAGTAACCAGCTCTTCTATACTTATGAACAACATCTCCCGGAAGAAGTGGAGTCATAGAGATGGTAATGGAGAAAGAAGGGTAGCAAAGTGTAGAACGAAGAGGAGGGGAGGGAGGGAAGAAGAGAGAGGAGAGAAAAAGAAAAGAGGACCGTGGAGGTAAGGAGACTGGAGATAAGTATAAGGGGTAGGGGAATATTAGGATGTGGAAGGAGGAAATGCTGAAGGAGGAAAGTGGAGGAAGAAGGGATTATAGGGATGTGGATGAGGATCAAAGAGATGTGTGCGGCAGAGTGGAAGAGAAGACGAGGCATTGAATACACAATGGAATACAATGGGACTAGATAGAAGAGAAGCCAAGGATATCAGTCTTTGGTCCGGGGCTACACTGGCTGCAGGATATAACACATTAAAAATGAACAGACTATATTTATAATGATGATGAAAAAGATAATGGTAAAGCATAGACTTAGATTGGCGTTATTTTAATCGTTTACTAAGAGATATCGACTTTCAGTACTTTTGTGAACATCTCTTAGATATGAATGTAGGATTCAATAATGGGATTAAACATTTATTATGATGGTGAAGATATGTTCAACTGGAACTTCCTTCGTTCTACATGCAATTTACGAATTTGTACCACCCTTTCTTGCAGTTATTATTTTGTACAATTATATTTTGTTATTTTGTCTCTTGTTTGCTTTTTCTTTCGTGTTATTACTTGAAGATATAATTTTTTATGACTTTGGGGAAAATACATGGCACGTTTTATTAACTTACACACGATTGTGCACGTTTGACTGGCTCAAGATACTAGCAGTTAAGATTAATCACTTTATTCTTCGTCCACACAAACTGAAATAAGTGCACTCCACAGTATTTTTCACGTAAAATTCATACCTAAATTTAGACAGTTCCCGACAGCACCAGCGTGGTATATTAGCAAATTACCAAAAACTTTATTTGCATCGCCATCGTAATTATTATGGAAGAAATTCGTGACAATGACGTTTTTCAAATGTCGCAAAGGTTCGATCTGGGGTCTCTCAGACTACAAGTCCCACACTACCGATACTACACGGAGCATCAAAAGAACCATAACAAGGCATGATCATTGTTTGGAAGTGACTACTATCTGGCCTCCGATATCTTCCATTCTACACATCTCCTAACGCCACCAGTGAAGTAAAATAGCAACTGACCAAGGCTTTTATTCGCTTCACCGTTGCAACTATTAATAAACAAATCACTCGCGATAGTGAAGCCTTTCAAATAATGAAACCCGGCCCTTGCGGTCATACCTGGTTACACCTTTTTTGATGCTCTGTGTGGTATATTGGTAGCGTGTCGCACTTACAGTCTGTGGGACCCCGGATCGAAGCTTCACAATGGCCGGCTTTGATTACTCTGGTCAATAGCCAAATTAGTTCTCATATGAGATTATGCTCATACAATTAATTTCATATTGCTGAATTTGAATATGATATTTGTTTTGTAATATCAGACCAGGTTTTATAAAAAAAAAAAAAAAAATCCATGGGTACAAATATTCAATATTCTCTCACTTATGTCGTGTAACAGATATTTAATAAAAAACAGACCAGATTGTGACTGCTTTTATGACTAATTTCATATTGTTGAGTATGATTTTGATGTCTTTTCTACTAGCAGATCTACGATCTTAAACAATCAGAAATAATTGTAAGTGTGATGACTTGAATTGTCTCATGCAAGACAAAGATATTAAAAATGTTACAGATAAGGTCATGATAAATTGTACCAGAAAACAATTCTAAAACTGTTTCAGAACTTTGCCCTTTCGTTTGTACAGCTCGCTATCTTCCTGTATGGCGATGTCTTGATGAAACCTTTCACCGTGTTCAACACTAATGTCTCCATGGTTATATGGAAAAATGAAAAAAAAAAAATCAATATGAGAGTGAAAAAGATACAATTTCAAGGACATCCTTGATACCAATGCATGATAATTCTGCAGCATTTGTGTAATTATTTCTTTATAGTTGTCAGCATGATAGTTTCCAAGATTTTTTTTTAACACATTGACAAATTATTCCTATGAGTTTTTTCTCCAGTGGGTTTAATGCCTTGATAAATTCGCTATCATGAGCAAGTATGCGAATCTGTGGTCCATTCAAAATACCTGTTTTCAACTTGGCTTCGGAAACCATACCACCTAGTTTCTGAGATAAGTATTGAAATCTAGCATTAGATTGATCCATAGCTTTGATGAATTTTTTAGTCAAACCAAGCTTTAGACATAGTAGGCGCAATATTTTTTTCTGGATCTACTGGTACAAGAAGACAATAAACACAGTCGAACCTTTCAGTTGCATTTCTTAGTCTTGTCGGCCAATCCTTTCTCATATAGCTCTGCATCAGTTCTGCTTTTCCACAAACACAAAAAGTACATGTGCTTTGTGTAGCCACTCTGAAGTCCAGTAGTAAACTGATGACTTTTAGATCTCCACATATCTTCCACTGATGTTTCTCGTACCCTATAGCGGCCAACAAAAAAATCATTGTTTCATAGCTCTCAGCCATATTTGCTGCATGTGTCATTGGGGTAGATGGAAGCCAATTACCATTGTGTAAAAGAACACCTTTCAGAGTCTTTTTTTCCAGATTCTGTAAACAACCTCCAGTCTTCTGACTTGTATGATTCAGAATAGCAGATTCGTTGCATGAGAGGTACCGCATCTTCACCGTAACAAAGGTTGTTTGCCATCTTGAAAAATGCAGCCACCTCTCAATGTCTGTAATGAACTGTAGTGATACGCACTCCAGCTTCAAGAAGGTTCCGCTTTTTTAATCTAGAAGATGCTTCATAATCAGGTAGAACCGTATATTTATTTATAAGGACGTTTGGTCACATGACGTTACGTCACCCCGGCCTAGTAACACTAGGCCGGGGTGACGTAACGTCATGTGACCAAACGTCCTCATAAGTAAACATACGGTTCTACCTGATTATGAAGCATCTTGTGTGTCCTTCCCATGTTCCTAGCTTGTCTTCTACTTTATGTTTATATATATCCACCTATGTCTCTGTAACTGTGTATTCCTTGATAATGTCTTAAATAGACGAAAACGTTCGGACTAAGCTTCTTATTTCCCATTGTTTTTTTCTGCATATTATTTTCACGTGTGCCTTGTGAATTACTGCAAAACACATATACATATGCCACATACACACACACACACATGTATATATATATATATATATATATATATGTATATATATATATGTATATACATACATATATATATACATATATATACATATGCATATATATATGCATACATATATATATATATTGCAAAAATAATCACAATAACGCGTGACGAAAAAATATTGCAGAAACCACAGGGAAATTAAAGTCGTACTCTGAGGATGTCGTAATAGACGAAAACGTTCAGTATTCCGACTTTAATTTCCCTGTGGTTTCTGCAATATATATATATATAGATATATATATATATATATATATATATATATATATGTATGTATTTATACAACACTTATGGGTCCCAGTGAACAGATAATTTTTTATCAACTGTAATACAGTTTAATTTTAAGCCATCATCATCGGGATATCCGCGGAGGCTAAAATGCAGAAATTGCAACGTGGTACGGTTAAGTACTCGAACCAGGCCTATCACGTGACAAGTGTTGTAGTGACTTAACCGATTCCGTATATATGTATATATATATATATATATATATATATATACATATATATACATATATATGTATATATATATACATATATATGTATATAACAGTAATCACATAAAACACGTGAATAAAGATTTTTTTTTTGTAGAACCATACAATCAAAGAACTTCTTATCAAGAATTCACCGGATAATTCGGCGGGGTGTGTCTACTCTATCCCTTGCAAGAATTGTAATTCGTGTTACATTGGCCAGACGGGCAAGGAATTAAAACTTAGATTGAACCAGCATAAGTATAGTGTCCGTACTGGCCAATCTTCAAGTGGGATTTTTGCTCACATTAGAGACTACAATCACTGTATTGATTGGGACAATTCCCAAGAAATTGTTTCAAGTAATTCTTATTTGATAAGAAATATAATTGAATCGTGTATCATTAAAAAAAAAAAAATAATGAAAATCTCAATTTAAGCACTGGTCTTTTTAAATTAGATAATTTTGTTATTAACCAAATTGTAGGACAATGTCCCAAAGCTCCGCCTTAGCCATCTTGTGTGACCTTTTTTCACCTGTGTCATCTGTCACCCATTTTTATTTATTTATTCTTGTTATTATTATTTTCTATTATATATATGTATGTATGCATATGTATATAATTTGTTTCTTTGTAAGTCAATCTTTATGTTGAATCACGTGTCAAATGTCACCCTTCTTATTCCTTGTTATTATCTTTTATGTTGAATGTCCTTTTTTTCACCTTGTCATTTGTCATCCTTATGGTTTATGCTGTGTGACATTTTTTCACCTGTTTCAATTGTCACCCATTTTATTTATTGTTTTTATATTTCTTTGTAAGATAATCCTTTGTATTTACGTTGTGTGACCTCTCCTGTTTTCTATATTATTATATTTAAGTTATTCTTTGTTGTGACACTATGTACTTTGAAAATGTCTTAATAGACGAAAACGTTCAGTATTCCGATCTTTAATTTCCTCGTGGTTACAAGCAAAAATATATATATATATATATATATATATATATATATATATGTATGTATATATGTGTGTGTACATGTATAAATACATATATATGAATAGATATACATATCCATATATACATACATATGTATGTATACATATATATATATATGTATATATATATATGTATATATATATATATATATATGTGTGTGTGTGTGTGTGTGTATTTATACAACACTAAATGGGTCTCAGTGAACAGATACATTTCTATCAACTATAATACAGTTTAATTTTAAGCCATCATCATCGGGATATCCGCGGAGGCTAAAATGCAGAAATTAAAACGTGGTACGGTTAAGTACTCGAACCAGGCTTATCACGTGACAAGTGTTGTAGTGACTTAACCGATTCCGTATATATATATATATATATATATATATATATATATATATATACATATATATATATATATATATGTATATGTGTGTGTACATATATAAATACATATATATGTATAGATATACATATCCATATATACATACATATGTATGTATGTATACATATATATGTATATATATATATATGTATGTATATATATATATATATGTACATATATACATACACACACACACACACACACACACACACATATATATATATATATATATACACACACACACACACACACACACACACACACACACACACACACACACACACACACACACACACACACACACACACACACACACACACCAGCCTGCCACCAGCCTCCCACCAGCCTCCCACCCCTTATTTTCGTTGTTTCACTTTGTGGCGCTGCAGTTTTAGGAGACATTCATCCTGATGGCTCCTACTAACCTTAGTGGTGAGGAAAAGGCTCGTATTTTAGCTTGGAAGACTGCAAATGTGTCGACGGAAGAGATTTCGAGACGTACAGGGCGAGGTGAGAGCACCATTCGAATTCTGGTCACCGCATCTCGTGGCCACCCACCCAACCTTGTACCACCTCGAAAACCTGTCCCTGGAAGGCCTAGAAAGACCTCTAAGTCTACTGACAACCTTCTATGACGTGAATCACTCTGGTAGGAGGTTGTCAGTAGACTTAGAGGTCTTTCTAGGCCTTCCAGGGACAGGTTTTTGGGTAATACTACGTTGGGTGGGAGGCCACGACCTGTAGTGACCAGACGTCGAATGGTGTTCTCACCTCGCCCTGTATGTTTCGAAATCTCTTTTGTCGACACATTTTCAGCCTTCCAGGCTAAAATATGAGTCTTTACTTCACCACTCAATTTAGTAGGAGCCATCAGGATGAATGTTTCCTAAAACTGTAGCGCCACAAAATGAAACAACGAAAATAGGAGAGGTAGGAGGCTGGAGCAAAAGATAACACAACCCCTCTCCACAAGAGCTCGAAGAGCACCGAGGCGGGAAAATGCAAGCTGGTTGAGCTGCCAGAGAGCTGGCTGAGTTGCTATATGTAAAATAATAATGAAAACATGCCTGACAGCGGCGGGAAAAGCAAAAAGTTCAGAGCGCTTTTAGCCTGGATTTCAATGAAGTGCTCTATACTTTTTTGCGGATAATGTATAAGTATATGTATATGCACATGTATATGTACATGTATATGTATATGTATATGTATATGTATATGTATATGTATATGTATATGTATATGTATATGTATATGTATATGTATATGTATATATGTATATGTATATATATGTATATGTATATGTATATGTATATGTATATGTATATGTATATGTATATGTATATGTATATGTATATGTATCTGTATATGTATATGTATTTTGCAGTAATTCACAAGGCACACGTGAAAATAAGAAACTTAGTCCGAACGTTTTTGTCTATTTAAGACATTATCAAGGAATACAAAGTGACAGAGACATAGGTGCATATATATACATAAAGTAGTAGGGAACATAGCTAGGACACACAAGTTACTTCATAACCAGGTTGATAAATTTTTACATTTAAGGACATTTGATCATATGACGTTACATCGCCCGGGCCTGGTAACACTTGGAGCAATTTTTATAGTTTTCTTAATAATAAAATCATCAAGTTTATACAAACCTAAACTTAAATTAATATTTTGGTCGAAGGTATGCTTAATATGACTGGATTTGATCATGTTTCTTTCTAATAAAGACCTGCAAGTAATTATTTCCTTAGAATTATCCAAGTGAATAGGATGGTTGTGGTCTCTTACATGAACAAAAAGGCCACTGGAACTTTGCCCACTCCTTACACTGTACTTGTGTTGATTTATCCTTGTTTGTAAGTCTTTGCCAGTTTGGCCATTATAAAACTTGTTACAATTAAGACATGTAATTGAGTAAACACAACCCTCATTTAGTTCAGGTGAATTTTTAGTTAGCTTACTTTTTATAGTATTGTTGTTTTTGAAAACCAAGCTGATATTGAATTCTTTGAGTCCAACTAATTTTTCATTGTAAGGAAGAACCAGAAGGTTCTTTTTGTAAAATACTTTTCTTTCGTGTGAGGTGTTATGTAAAGATTTCTAAGCCATTTTATGAGAAGTGTCTACTAAGTGTTTTGGATATTTTAACTCAGAAGCTATGATATATAGTTTCCTCAGCTCATCATCCAAAAATTCAGGGCTACAAATCCTGTAAGCTCTAAGAAACATGGAACTAAACACAGAAAGTTTTTTTTTTATGATGAGCCGAGTAAAAGTGGACATATAAGACATTAGTTGGTTTCCTATAAACGTCATACTTAAATTGTCTACCATTACGATGAATTAAAATGTCCAAAAATGGTAATTTATTTTCTATTTCTATTTCATAAGTGAAATTAATCAAAGGGACCATATCATTTAGATTTTCAAGTAAAAAATCAAGTTGCACTTAACCGGCCACAGGCACAAAATATCATCAACATATCTTTTCCACACAACTTCGTGGGGAAGAATCCTAGGTAGTAGTTTAATGTCAAAGAATTCCATGTACAAGTTACTAAGTACTAGGACAGAGGGTTTCCCATAGCCATACTAAATTTTTGTACATAGAATTCACCATTAAAAACAAGTTTACAATTTACAATACACAGCTTAATGAGTTCAATTAGGGTTTTAGCTGGAAGTGGGAGGTCATGTTTTGATAATAATTCTTCTTCAAGACATAACAATAAGTCGTATACAAGAACACGAGTGAAGAGCGAAGCAATATCAAAACTAACTATTTTAAAATCATAAAGATTTCTAGATTATTCAACATATTATAGAGATCAACATTATTTGTGACATGGGAAGAAAATATTGTGCTCACTAAAGAACTCAAAATTGTAACAAGCCATTTGGATAAATTGTAAGTGACGGATCCTGTTGAACTGATGATGAGTCTATCTGGATAACCAGGTTCATGGGTTATAATCAATTCATACATGTAAGGCAGGGAAGGGGACAAAAAAAAAAGTGTTTATCAGATGATCATGCCCTTTCAAAATCTTTTTAAGATTACGATTAAATTCACTATTTACGGATTCCAACGGGTCTTTAGTGAGTTTTGTATGTTTCACAATCTCCTTATAATATTCCCATTTTGTCAATATAATCTGATTTGTTGAGAATGACAATGCAATTGCATTTAGCAGCTCTAGTAATGTGTAACTCATCTTTTTTTAATTCTAGGTAATACTTAAAAACCTTTTAGGACAGTTTGAAATACTATTTGATGAGAAAGAAGCATATACAAAACCCTTGCTGATATTGATGTTTTGAGTAGAGACGTCACAATTTTTTTTTAAATTACACAACCCTTTAGCAACGTTCACATAGTCAACTTTATAATATATATGTATATGTAATTTTCTCATAAATTTTGGCTACAGTGTTTGTTAGGGAGACTGGTCTGTAATTAGTTGGTTCTTCCATGTTTCCTCCTTTGTATATTGGTACAATGTTGGCATTTTTCCAGTCCTTTGGTATTTTTCCTTTGTATATTTTGTCCATTAGTTCTTCTTTACATTCTTTTGGTATCCAGTTTGTAATTCCGTCTGGGCCGTGCGATTTCGTAACGTCAACATTCGTTAATTGCTCTATCATTTCTTTTATGTATTATTATTATTTCCCTCATGGTGGGAGATCGCACTTTGCTTCCTTCGTCCCAATATTGTACTTTTTCTCTAGTGAGAACCGACTTGAAGGGATTGTTCATAACTTCGGTCATTTCTAGATTTTCTGTGTATTCTGTATTTCCTTGGAGTAGTTTTACCATTTCCTGTTTATTTTTAAGTTTACCATGCACGTATCTATAGAATAGTTTGGATTGATCCTTGCATTTTTCTATGATGTCTTTTTCATAGTTTCTTTTTTCCTCTGTGCACTTTTCCAAATTCATTTCTATGGTTAATATACATTTGCCATTTTCCAGTTTTTTCTTTTATCTGTTCTAAGCTTTGTCTCTTTTGTCTTTCACCTCACTGTATCTTCTGTTGAACCAGTATTTATCATACACCCTCTCTTGTTTTTGTCTTGGTACGTACCTATTCACTCCTTCATTATAGATTTCCAACAAGATTGTCTATTTCTCTTCCGCTGTTGTCTCTTTAATGTAAAAAAATTCCCAACTTGCATTTTGAGAGATGGTCAACATGAATATTCAAATGAAGGAATGTGTAATATTCTAAACAATTAAACAAAGAAAAAAAAGTGTATAGATAAACCTAAAATTAATAAAACACCAGTGCCTGACTGTTGGCATCCAAGAATCTTAAAGGAAACGAAAAATGTGATTGTTGTTCTATTAGAAATTATTTTCAAAAAATCCATCATATCCATAAATGTCCCAAGAAAATGGAAGGTAGAAAATGTTACTCCCATATCCAAAAAAGGTGACATAAAGAAACCAAATAACTACAGGCCTATAAGCTTGACTTCAATCGTAGGAAAAATTATGGAAACTATCATCAGAGATGCTATCAAACATCTTTTAGAAAGTGACTGTTTGATAAATGATAGTCAGCATAGATTCAGACGGAAACGTTCTTGCGTGACCAACTTACTCGAATTCTACAACACAGTCATCTCGAATTATGACAAAAGAAACAATATAGATTAAATATATCTAGACTTTGCAAAAGCTTTCGATACCGTTCCTAACGGAAGACTACTTACTAAATTACCTTCACACGGAATAAGAAGTAGCCTATTAAATTGGACTAGTAATTGGTTGAATGATCGAAAACAGAAAGTTGTTTTAAATGGCAAAACTTCTAGATGGAAAAATGGTACGAGTGGAGCTCCTCAGGATTCCGTTCTTAGGTCACTTCTATTCATAGTATATATAAATAATATAGACCATGGACTAAAATCTATTGTCTCCAAATTTGCTGATTATATAAAAATGTGCGGAATGGCAAATGATCACTTAAATCAATTAAATATTCAAGAAGATTTAGATAAATTAGAGCAATGGTCTGAAAAGTGGCTAATTAAATTTAACACAACTAAATGCAAGATAATGCACATAAGGTGAAAATAACAGTAAGCACGATTACAAGTTATTTGGAAATTCGTTAACAAAAGTGGATAGTGAAAAGGATCTCGGTATAATTATCAGTAACGATCTCAATTCATCTAAACAGTGTATTTCAGTCTATGAGAAAGCAAATAAGATTGTAGGACTGATTGAGCTATCTTTTGACTTCAAAAGTTCATCTCTCATTAACATATATATAGATCGTTAGTTCGTCCACATTTGGAATATGCTGTTTCCGTATGGTCACCAAATATCATTAAAGACATTGACAGATTGGAAAAATTACAACGGCGAGCCACAAAACTGATTCCAAATATCAAAAATAAATCATACAAAAATCGACTTAAACATATGAATCTGTTTTCCCTAAAAAGGCGTAGACTCAGAGGTGACTTGATACAGACTTTTAAGATTCTAAAGAGAATTGACATCAATAATGACAAAATGTTTACAATGAAGGAAAATCCGACAAGTAATAACGGTCTCAAACTGTCAGGAAATAGATTCAATTTGGAAGTTGATAGAAACAACTTTGCCAGCCGTGTAGTTAATGAATGGAATAAACTTCCTGCAGAGGTAGTGCAATGTAGTTCAGTTTGAAGTTTTAAGATTCGTTTGATAAACACCTAAGCAAGATACTGTAATGACTGACATTTATTTGATATTATTTGTTTATTCGTTTGTTATTATTTGTCTGTTTGTTTATTATCATTTGTTTGACTTTCATTTATTATTAGTTATATGTCAATTTACTATTATTTACTATTCACATGTTAGTTTACTATTTAACTCTACCTATGCATTTATTTTATTCATTACTATTTATATGATTATAATTTTTATTTATTTATTTATCATTATTATACATTTATCACATCCGACCTAGTTATGGACCAAAAGGTTTCCTGTCGGTATGGTCCCCCTTTGTAATTCTTTCCAAAGTCCGTTTTGTTGTACATCAATCTTCCATTTCTGTACTTTTCATTTTTCTCCATATATATTTCTTCCTTTAATTCTCCCTCTATTAGTATGTGGTCCCTCTTTCCAAATGGTGTTTTGTATTCAATTTTATCCACAATTTCAGGTTCTGTTGTAAATACTAAATCCAGTCTCGACGGTTCTTCATTGCTCCTGTATCTGGTAATTTTATTGGCCCCTTGTGTCATTGTATGTCCCATGGTCATATCCAGTAATACAGTTCCCATAGGTCCTCTCCGCCCTTCACTGTCATTTCCTCCCAACAGATTTCTTTGCAGTTAAAATTCCACATAAGTATCAGGTTACTGCCGTCCTTTAGTATCTCGTTTAATGAATGTCTTGTATCTTCTAACATTTTTGAATACTTGTTTTCTTTTCAAGAGGGGGCACCTAAGTCACCACAAACTTTTTACTTTTTATGTCTGTCTTCGACTTGTATCATGATCATTTCTACATTGTTTTTACCCTTAGTAATCTTCGTCACATTCAAGTTTTTCTTGGCCAAAAACATGATTCCTCCTCCCTGTTTCTCGTTTCTGTTTTCAATCTAGCAATTGTATAACCCGTGATGTTGGACCTCTTAATTTCATCTCCACAATTTCCATTATGTCTGTTTTTTTGTTTTTGTTTTTTTTCTTTTATCTGACCAGACATAATGGGAATTGTGGAGAAGAAATTAAGAGATCCAATACCACCTAATAGTGTCGGACTATTATGTATGTGTGTGTGTGTGTGTGTTGTGTGTGTGTGTGTGTGTGTGTGTGTGTGTGTGTGTGTGTGTGTGTGTGTGTGTGTGTGTGTGTGTGTGTGTGTGTGTGTGTGTGTGTGTGTGTGTGTGTGTGTGTGTGTGTGTGTGTGTGTGTGTGTGTGTGTGTGTGTGTGTGTGTGTGTGTGTGTGTGTGTGTGTGTGTGTGTGTGTGTGTGTGTGTGTGTGTGTGTGTGTGTGTGTGTGGAAAGGTAGTAGGGAAACACAGATTGGATCAAGAACATTATATTGCTGACGTTTCAACTGCATGTTTTCTACAGAGTAACAGACAAACGTTAATCAGTCGTCGTGACAATCCCTCGAGGTTGAGGATGATGACCTTTGCGTACTGTCAAAGATGTGTCTGTAAGTGAATGGAACTTAGTTTTGGGAGGGCGTCTGAAGAACAACGGTGAATGTGTAGAATAGTCACCAACACATTTTGGTTTATCCTCTCTGTCTCCCTTAAATTCCAAACCTCTACTTCATACAGCGCCGTGGACACAATCACCCCATCATACAGTCTTTTATTTGTATCCATCCCTAGCTACTAATTCTACATGACATTTTTTATTCCGAAAGACAAGTATTTGCTTCCATTACTCTGTAGATTACCTCCATCCCCACACCTACAATCCTTACTACATGTGACACTAAAGGCCTAAATATTTTTACTCCCTCTTGTCTCTCTTCTTGAAACTTACCAAATTTCCTCTCAGGTTTTTCCTCTCTCATACCCTTCCAAACTCTGCCACTAGCTCTATCCTTCCTCTGACCTAGCCACAATTGTGGTGCCATCCACATACAGCAACTTGCTCACTTCCCGCTTCCTCCCTCTCTCATTCATTATTTCCAGCTCCCACTCATCATCCTTGCATTTACATCCCGTTGCGCTCAACCCACGTTGAACAACGATGACGATATTACACAACATTGGCGTAGCCCTACTTTCACCTCGAAGGGATGTATACCTTCATTTCCGAAATGATCACCTTAATTATTAACGACAGCGGAAGCAGTAGCCATTGTACGGAAAATCAAAGATGTACTGATTCATACATTCGCAGTTAGTGGTGTCAAAGTACCAAAGGTGTCTGCAAGAAAATGGATCTTGAAGAAATATTGAAGAGATAGAAGTGACAAAAGTATTTATGATCGGAGGTACCCAGTGGCGAGAAAAGTTTAATAAGTATAGAGATAAGTAGTAAGAAGGAGACCAAGAATGTTGAGTCAATCTATATGACGGTCAGGAATAGAGTCCTGAACTAGCTATGGTCATTCAGAATAGAAAAAAAATAAGGTTAGTTGGCTGGCTGGATCAATAAATGAAGAGGAAATCTGAAGCTGGTGGTGAACATTGAAATATTGTAATATAAAAATTTCAAAGAAAAGGAATTTGAATTAAATGTGTTCCATTTAAGAAGCTGGATTTTTTTAATTTCTGGGTAGTCTCTGTCGCCCGCTAAGATATATGCAAAAGCATTTAATGGAAGAATGAAAATTTATATTGAGTCAAATGGTCACAAATCTGGACAATTCAAGCTCGGGAACACGAATAACAAGATTGTTGCGTACATATACGAAATAGCCAGCTTTGGATAGAAAATTAAAATAGAGAAAGTAGAAGACAATACAAATGCGTATCTGTATGTCTAGGTTTCAGTAAGACAGAAAATGGAGTTTGGGGAGATAGACGTAATCCATTAAAAGGAGATTTGAGTGAAGGCAGGAAATTTTGTACAAATGTATTGAAAGAGATTTAGAGGGAGTATCAAGACACCTCAGAGTGCTGTCAAGCAAAACTTGAACCATAATGGAAAATTTTTGGTCCCTCTTTAAGAGAGCACCCCTAGACTAATTAGAAATATTTAATATATTTTGAAAAATAAAAATAGAGGTGACATGTTCAGTAAATTGTACAATGCAGTGGTGAATAGAAAACGTCTTTGAGAGCAAGCTGGACTGCTTTCTGTATCATCTGCAGCACGAAAAGTTACAAAAGGATAGTCAGTAACAACACCATATTATCTCTATTCTTCTCGGGGTAACGACCAGTGCGGCTGTGCCTTGCAACCCCCTACCACAGGAGACTAGAAATTAAATTAATATAATAAGAAAGTCGGAAGAAGCCGAGAGATAAGTGAAAATAGGGAGACGAGTGGGAAGTGAAATAATATGAAAGAGTGAAGTGGAGAGACAAAGAAGAGAATGGTTAAACCGGGAACGAGAAGGCATAAGGTGAAGGAAAGAAATGGTAGAAGGAACACGAAGATACGAAAGGGGGTAAGTCTTATCATCTCGTATTTTCATACCGGCATCTACTTTCTATGACTGGTGTGCACACGCACGCACACATATGCTATGAGATGGTAGTTTTAACGACAAGGCTACCGTCTCCCAAGGGATTCCCATTGTTCTGTGACCAAGCTAACCGACCTTTCTTGACGACGCCCTTTGATAACAAAAGATTCTCGGCGATCAGGTCAAGAGCCTCTACCTTAAATAATAGCCTCAGCTGTGTCTCGGATCAACACCTGCACCGTATCGGCCGAAGCATGAACCGAGGTGACCCAACTTCCAAATATTATATGGCAACCCTTGTATATATATTTGTATAATATATTCCTGGCACTCCTCCGAGCCTCCCTAGGGACTTGCCGTGTATGTAGTAGTTAGAACATATCCTTACTTGGAGAAATAAAGACAAGAACTCCGCCCGAGTTTCCTTCACCACCAATTCAAAAGATAGAGTAACACAACCTACATAAGGTGAAATGAGGACTATAAATATCTCCATTTGATGAAGTATTTTCTATATTTCTGGTCTTACAGACGGGCAACGATTTTATACAGTTCAGAGATGAACATGAGGAAATAGGAGTTTCGATCAATCAAAATTCCAATTAGTGGGGATCTCGATCGAGCTCGTAATAGAATCGTCTACCCTTTGTAAGAACGTAGATATCATCACCGAGCTGAATGGGCTAAGAGGAACTCGGTGGCGACCAAGATGGGTGAAATGATGATAAATGTGCATGTGAGTCGGAGGAGATAAATGACAAGGAGAGAAAGGATTATAGTATACGAGGGAGGGCTTAGTAAAAGGGAGAAAAAGGTGTATGAGGATTAAAATACAAATGCAATGGAAGGGAGAAGAAAGAACAGGAAGAAGACATCAACGCTCAAAGGGAATGGGTGTAAGAGGAGAGCCAGGAAAGAAGAATAAATTAGGGATAACATGGTGCACTCAGTTGAGAAGGACGAGGCATTTGAAAAAGGATGCTCAAAATCACATCAACAACGTGACACATTGTTTCTTGTGACAAATGTCTGACAATTGTATTCAGCTGAAGATGAAAAAAATCAATAATTAAGAACCTGCTGTGGTCGATATTTTCCTTCTCTCATCTTTAGCTAAATAAAATCGCTGGTATCTACCTTAATAAACTGTACAGTGTCATCGTAGTGAATGTGTTGATACCCATGGAAGCAGAAGATAGATGGGAAATACAAAAACCGTGGAGAGAGAAGTTTAAAGAATAGCGGTGGAAGAAAACATGAAAGGATAAAATATATAATCCAGGAGGCGCTGGAATGCGCTTGAAGTCGTCACCCTTGCCTTACGTCAGTGGACCTTAACCCTTTTCAGCGTTCATGCCCCTTGATTATAAAAAAAAATATCGTGCCCCTATCCAATATAAATGCAATGCAAACACATGAAAAGGAATAGTGACACAAACCTTGCTGAAAAATAATTAGATATATTCGAGTACTGAACAAAGGTACTTTTCTATTTCAAATTAGAAATGCCAATTAGTAGGATACAATGAATGCACACTATTCTTTCTCATGGTATATATACAGTACCATTGCACTGGCTATCATGTCTCGTTCCCCCAGGATTAAGGTTTCGTACCCTAGGTTAAGAACCACTGCTCTATGTGCTCGGGTGGGCAGGGAGAGTAGTAGTTAATGATAGCTATTGGGAATTGAAGCCAAGCCTTCAAAGTTACAATGCAAGATCGAAAGCCATAGCGTCGTAGCCTGAAAAGTGGTGTAAAGTATTTGCCAAAGACCGTGGAGTGACTTTTGGGAGTTACATAAGACAAATTTAGTGATGGCGGTGGTGGCGATAGTGGTGGCAGGAACGGCACAGAGCGACATAAGTGGGGGAGGAGGGAGTGGAAGAGGAGGAGGAAGTGGAGGAGGTGGGAGAGGAGGAGGAGTAGGAGGGAGTGGAGGAAGAGGATGATGATGGGGAGGAATAGGAATAGGAGGCGTAGAATGAGGAGTGGGAGGAGGGATTGGCGAGGAGGCTGAGGAGGAGGAAGAGGAAGAATGGGAGGAGAAAGAAGAGGAGGAGGACGAAGTAGGAAGGAAATTGAAGAGGGGAGGAGGGAGAAAGGAATTGTTGTTATGGACTGTAGTTTAACATACTACCTTCTATCCTTCTGGACAATCTCGCGCCGCAGTCTTTTGTTACAATTTCAAGTGTTGGTCTACTTAGTCGAGGGTGAAGGAAAGGAGAATGGAGAAGATGGAAAATGGGAGGGGAAAGGGAGGGGTAGGGAGAAGCAGGGAGAGAGGGGGAAGGAGAAGGAGATGTAGAGGTGGAGGGGTAGGGGGGCGGAGGGAGAGGGGGGAAGGCAAGGAAGGGGAGGGGAGGGGAAGACGAAGTGATGGAGACTACATAAACCGGTACGGAGGTGGAGGGAGGTAGGAAGAGAGGGAAGCTTCAGAAAGAGAGGGAGGGAGAGGTCAGTGTATGCGGTGGTTGTGTGGGAGAAGGGCCTAAGCGGTCTGTTTTGGAGAAATGAGGGAGAAAGATGTAGAAGGGTTTGGAGACCAGTGGGAGGGCATATTCATTCCTTTTCGCTTCGATGACGCATTTTGCAGATTGTGAGGGTAAGAGTACTTCCTAAACTGCCCGCTAGCAGTCAGGTTTAGGATGCAGTCTTCCATACTTCGATGAGATTAGATGTGCAGCTATTCCTTCTGCCTATTTCGTTGTCTTAGTAACTGAACGTCACCTAGAGAATTCTGTCATCAGGCGATTTTTTCAACCACAGGATACCTCCGGCAGCCAAAGGACAAAAACTATATCGATTGACATTTCAGTGCTGTAGACAACGTAGAAACTTTAATCTGTTTTCCTACAAGTGATCTTATTTGGCTAAAAGAACTTTCCATCGGTCGAAAAAATAAAGATATGTATAATCTAGCTACTGCTAAGTATATATATGTATGTGTATATATATATGTATATATATATATATATATATGTATATATATATATATACATATATATATATATATATATGTGTGTGTGTGTGTGTATATATATATATATATTTATATGTATACATAGATACATATATATATATATGTATATATATATATACATATATATATGTGTGTGTGTTTGTGTGTATATATGTATATATATATACATATATATATATATATATATATATATATATATATGTATATATATATATATATAATAACATATAAGTGGCCAAAGTGTATGTACTAAGAGAAATTTCCGGCAGACGAAAGGTTAAACTCTGTTTTGATCAAAATACCCTGTGGCAGATGTTACGGCTAATGTCAAGTGTTTCTATTCAGCCGAGAGAGTCATAGAATAAAGCTGAGGCTCCACCGAACAATACCCCGTGTCACCTTGAATCCATCCACAGAGGAACAAAATCATCTGGCATTGATTGAAGCAAAAAATAATAAATCTCGTCACGGTATCGACCAATGAAGATTAGTTTAAGAACGGTCTTCGATATTTTTCTTGATCGTAATGACCACGTGCACCAAGCGATTTTTACTTCAGGCTAGGATGACCTCGGTTTATTGAAGCATTATGGTGGGGTTATCTTGAAATTACGATCCTATCGAGCTTGAGGAAGGTTACCGTAGCAAAGGGGTTTAAGTGATATATGAAGCTACCACAGGATGACTTAACTAACCCTTTGACTGCTATTAGATTACCTTAAATGAATCAAAATGCCTAGGGGCAGACAGAATAAAGATTCATCGCCTGCAAAAGTGGTTTTAGTTTTCTGCCTGCCGGAGATAAAGAACTATGGAAATGTAGGGATATGAAGTGCAGGAAGGATCGAAGCAGCATTAACCAAAACAGATCCAAAGTGGTAGCATGGAACGAATGAAAAAGTGGCAAGGAGGAGTGCGAGCATGTTGGATAGTGAAACCTGGCCTTCGAGCAAGCAAGCAAGCACTGCGGCACACAACATATCCCTCAGCAGCAGCCAAGTGTGAGGGTGACTGGGTACACTCCACGAAGGCTAGCAGTAAGACCCAAAGGTCTTCCAATCTGCGCCTGCAGCGGTGGATACTTCCTACTTGTACTCTCCCTTTTCCCCCTACTTCTTCCTCCTAACTCATTTTCCTCATTCTCTTCCTCCCCTTCCTTTTCTCCCCGTCCTCCTCCACCATCCTTCATCATCGTATCCTCCTCCTCCTATCCTCCTTTCTTTTCTAACCTTCCAATGCTAATATCTTATTTTTTTCTCCCTTTCCTCCCCTCTTTCTACCTCCCCCATCTTACCCTCCTTCCTTTTCTTCTTCCTCCCCTCCTCAACCTTCTCCCCTTCCTCAATCTCCTTCATCCCCTCTCTCCACCTCCCCCTGTTCCCCTCCCCTTCTTTTCCGACCCATCCTAACTTCTCCCACTTCCTAAGTATCCTTCTCTCATATTTCCATTACCCTCCCACTTCCCCTTCCTCCCCCCTCTCTTCTTACCTTCTCCCTTCACTCTTTCCTTTACTCCTCTCCTTCTCTTCCTCTCCCTCTTCCTCCTCCTTCTCCTCCTCCTTTTCACCATCCCTCTCGCCCCTCTCCCATTCTTCCCTCCTCCTCTCTCTATTCTTCCACCCTTTCCCTGCCTCTCCCCCTTCATCTTCGCCTTCCTTCCCCTTCTGTCTCCTCCCCTGCCTCCCCTAGTGGGGGACCTAAGCATAAGATCGTGCAGTTTTGGGGTTAAAAGCATGAAACTCGGCACACTTATAGAGTAACCCTAGGTGAACATTTTTGGATAAGAAGGCAAGCTGTCAGAATCCCCTGGTGGTCATAGCAGGAACATCTTACCATGTGGCGGACGTCATAGAAATTAATTAAATGGTCTTAAATATCTTATCTTTTAAGTTAGGAATATAAAGCTTGGCAGGTTTTCAAAGTATGTAATAAGAAATATCTCTTGATAACGAAAAAATGAATCAGAGACGCCCCCTAGTGACCAAAACGGCTTTTTTTTTTTTTTTTTTTTTTTTAACCTCTGAATACAATTGTGAAAGGAGCTGGGCCTTTTTTGTGCATTTTGTCAATGTAAAAGCTGAAAATTTCCACCACAATGGATCAAATATATTTGATATACAAGTGTTCTTTAAGAGGTATTTATCTGAATATACACAATAAACACAGTAGTTAACATTGAACATTTATTCCAACAAGTAAAGAGTCTGAAAGACAGAGATCATCTTTACAAACGACAAAACAAGTTGTTTTGTTGTTTGTTACATAACTTTGAATTTCATAGCCACTCACCACAAAACAACCAGAATGAATACTGTTGATTTATCAAGTGGTACATTTAAGTCACAAAAAGCTTCAGTTTAAAGTGCCTAAGTTGGGAATAGTCCCCTTCACAGTTGCACAGCGCAGTACATTTGAGCTATGCTTTGCTGCATTTACACAGACATCTGCAAGGTTTCTTGCATTTCCAGCATACCATTTCATGGTGAGAGTTACTTTCCTGCGAACACTGCTACCCTTCTTTTCCCTGGTTGATGTCTTGAGGCTTTGTTCATTGTAGACATCAGAAACGATGTCTACTCTGTCTACATTCTTCAAGATGTTTTGAACGTAGGGCACAAAGACTTGTGTAACATAGTCAGAGAAGGTCTTTGAAGCAACTGGAGTAAGAGAGTGTACCCCCATAGCACCATCCAGCACAACTGCAGTAACGATGTCTACTCTGTCTACATTCTTCAAGATGTTTTGAACGTAGGGCACAAAGACTTGTGTAACATAGTCAGAGAAGGTCTTTGAAGCAACTGGAGTAAGAGAGTGTACCCCCATAGCATCATCCAGCACAACTGCAGTAACCTGAGGGACTGTGTAGTCAGAGTTAGATAGACCTTCCAAGGGAAAAAGTCAGATGCTAATAATAAGTTTTTTATTCTTGCCGATAATTTCCACACAAATAGATTCCGTACTATCATCTTCCTTAGTCGAATTGTTGATGATATGGTTTAACGTCAACCCCCCCCCACCCCCACCCCTTATCGGGAGGCTAGAACGGTGCCCCTCATAGAGAGCTTTGTAGCGTGGAATTTAATGAGCCATGCCCTTGGTTCAACTTTCCCGGTGGCAGGATTCGAACCGCCCTCCCCCACTCCTGCCAACACCTGTCTTTGTGAAAAAATATATATACCCTTCTATATCGATTCACGGAAGGAAATGTCTATCAACCAAATTGAATCAGGATTCAGTAATAACTATAATATATATATATATATATATATTACGCATGCTGTACCTCCCGGTAAATAAATTTTATTTATTACGTTTCTACTATTTGTATAACAAACTTTTAGTTTATCCTCCTCCACCTGATTTGGTGATTCTTTACACAGTCACTCACTGAGCTGTTTCTATTGCCTAAACTATATTCCGATACTTCCCCCCACCCCGAAAAAAAAAATGCAGGATGGCTACTTCTTGCTTCTGTGCGACAAGTGCAACCCGTCCTTTGTATATGAATGATTCTTACCGTAAAAGCGATCCCAGTTGTCGACAAATGTCCATTCATTGGCCTTACAATATTTTGCCAGCCTGCAATTCATCACAATAGCCCTGAAATGCCACATGCCTCCAACTCTACGCCTCGGAAGGATTCCACATACAACAGGAACCCCTCGCTTATTCCTAATCTTACATAGCGCATCCCGGAACCACTCAAACAATTCCTCACTCCCTAACTTACCTATGTCATTTTCCCCAGCACTCAAGCAAACGATGGGTTTCACACCTTTCCTGACTATATGCTCTTCAATCCTGTCTCTAACACCATCTATCCCCGCCCCGGGGAAACACTGCTGGGTCCTATGCTTCTTATCTTTGTCGCAGAAGGTCCTATCTAAATATCTCACTTGGCTATCTCCTACAACCAAAGTCTTACCTGTGGGCAGGGGTCTAGGAGCTACTCTACACAGCTTTTCTTGCATTTTCTTTGTTTCTTCTTCTTTTTGTAAACCCGCGAGAGCTTGAAATGAGTTCCTGTATTCAAGTGGGTATGGTAAGGGCTTTTTACCATCTCTCCGTGTTTTGTTTGTCACATTTTTCCACCCAGATTCCAAACATGATTTGTCGTCCGTGTTTTGGGTCATTGAGAGAAGAACTCGATTCTCCTCTTTAAGACCCCCAAGAGTTTTCTCCAAAGCAACAATTCTATTACGTAGAGATTATACCTCTTCGGCGCTGATAACTGAAACACAACCACTTACCATCTCACTGTTTCAAGCAGTTACCTCAGTTGACCTGACCTGAGTGACGCCTACTGCTCAACTGAGTGACGCCTACTGCTCACACAGTATTAACTAAATTACTTTAGTGTTGCCATTCAATATCTATTAATAGCAACTGTCCAACCTTCGGTTCATTTTTATTTCTATTCCACTATATATTGGCATCGGAGGACAAATATGATTTCCTCTGAGTGTTCAAGGCCAACCGGCAAGCCGCAGTCTCAGATACTGGTAAAAAACGTGACTTGGAATGGTGGATGACATGTGCTACTGTGGACACCTGAACCTGTGGACACCAAAAATATGCAAGCAATATCTTATTTTCTTATAATTTACTTTTTGTAAAAAAAAAAAAAAAAAAAAAAAAAAAAAAAAAAATGATAATAATAATGCAGCAACAACTTGTATAGTTCTGTTATATCATGGGTCAGATTCAGATGTCTTCAGTAGCGCAAAGTATATGTAGTATCATTTTGAAATTAAGTGCTTATTAAGTTCCTGCCTATGAGACACCAAATCAGAATTTGGGACAAAATGCAACTACTTTATCATCAACAAGCTAGCATACATACATACATATACATATACCAAGGCTTTTTCTCCCTTACAAGGGAGGTAGCCAAAAAGGAAAAGGCATAAAATCATTCCCACCCATTCCATCCCTGAATACACTCCACACCCCTCCACCTCTTATCTTAGCACCTCCTGGATGACGGGTCATCCCTGCACTTTGTCCACTGCCCTGGGTCAGAAGCAGTGTCGCCAGACACAGCACATCCACAGCAAGGCCGCTTCATTAAATCGGCGACCCCCCTCTCCGTTCCCCCATGCATAAAAGGAGAAGACAGGGAGAAATCCCTTTGGGCTGCATCAAATTTTGCTCACACATACTACCTCACCCCCCATCCTCCCCGCCCATTCCACCTCATGCATCACAACATCATCCATATACAACCATTCTCCATTCACCACTGTCTTCTGTCCTCTCCCGTCCTTCCTCAACAGACATTCCCATCTTCCCCAAAGCCCCCTTCACCCCATCCATCTACCTCATCCTAGGACGTCCCCTCATGTTCACTCCCTCCACATCTACCTTCCATACCTCTTTTAGTAGTCTTTCTTCACTCATTCTTTCCATGTGTCCAAACCATCCTAATATTCTTTCATCAACCCTATCTCCCAACTTCCTTTCCACCCCCGTTCTTCTCCTCACCTCCTCATTTCTCACTCTATCCAGCCTAGTAACCCCCATCATACTTCTCAGACACCTCATATCAAACACATTCAAACTCCTTCTCTCTTCCTCTCTTATGTTCCATGTTTCTGCCCTATACAGTGCTGCTGGCACAATCACTCCTTCATACAGTCTCCTCTTAGTATCCATTCTCGAATATCTATTCCTCATTACACTCTTTATTCCACCAAGGCATTAACCCGCTTCTCTCAATCTACATTCTACCTCCACCTTCACTCCACCTTTTCCTGCCACATTTGCACCCAAGTATCTAAAACTATTCACTTCCTCCAGTCACTCTCCCTTAACGCTCACTTCCAGTCTACTGCCACTTTCACCCCTTGTACATCTCATCACCTTACTTTTACCCACATTTATCTTTAGCTTTCTTCTATCACATACTCTCCCAAACTCTGTCACCAACTTCCTCAGTCCCTCCTCCGATCCTGCCACAAGCTCAGTGTCGTCAGCAAACAACAGCTGGCTCACCTCCCACTTTTCTCCATTTTCTTTAACCATCTCCAATCTCTGACCCACTACCCTTGAATTTAACTCTCGCACTACCCCCTCCATGTATAAGTTGAACAGCCAGGGCGACATAACGCATCCTTGAAGAAGTCCCACCTTTACCTCGAACCACTCACTCTCTCCATTTCTAATACTGACACAAGCTCTACTACTCTCATAAAAACCTCTTGATAGCCCCTAGAAGCTTTCCTCCTATCCCATATATCTGCATAACCTCCCACAGTGCCTTTCTGTCTACCCTATCATAAGCCTTTTCCAGATCCATAAAAGCCTAAAAAACATCCTTCCCCTTTCCTATAGCTTTCTCACATATCTTACCACAAAGATCTGATCTACACAACCTCTATCCGTCCTAAATCCATACTGTTCCTCACCAATTACTCCCTCTGTTCCTCTCCTAATCCTCTCAACCAAGATCCTCCCATAAGCCTTCCCAACTACACTTAACAAGCTAATCCCTCTGAAACTGCTACATTCACACTTGTCCCCTATTCCCTTTTAAAGTGGAACTAAACAGGCACTCCTCCACTCCTCCGGCACTCTACCCTCTCTCCAGCAAACATTAAATAACCTCATCAGCCAGTCCACCATCACTGTACCCCCTTTTTTTTAGACATTCTAAAAAAAAATCAAAATAAATTAAGCAATGCATTTCTACCACACACCAATTAAGGTTATAGGACTAACAGTATTATGCAGTGTCATTAAATGATTGTTCATTATTATCACACGCTACATCGTCAGTTCGTACCATTTGTAATCGTAAAATGCTGTGTCCGCACGGTCCCCGACTCATAACCGAATGACCCCACCTGGCTTATTTCTTAGCACATTGAAAGATCTTGTTCTTGTAACAATCAATGATATTATTTCTTTTGCAGAGCGTTCATGATTTATGAAACCATTTTGACATACCGTTGTTCATTTTTTCTTCTAGCTAAAACCACACCAATTTATTTGGTTATTGGGATATCACCGTAACTGACAAGTGATGATATACTATGAGAACTGAGCAATTGAATTGAAATATACTGAACAATATAAGAAAAAAATACACAGAGCAGAAATCAGATAAGAAAAATGTAAATGCATAATCAATATGTAGGTGTAGCGGGAAAGCAGAGTTAGTAATAATGTTGCCAGCTCAATAGTTAATGAATGGAATACACCTCCCGCAGAGTAGATCACATGTTTGACGTTTTAAGATGCAGAAATCTTGTAAGGAACATGCTGTAAAATAGCATTCTTTCTTGTTTATTGTCAGGCTTTGTTGTGGACAGAAGCGCTACTCTGTCGAAAGCCATCACCTTTCCTTTTGTATTTGGGTAGCCAAGGCAAGTGACAATCATTAAATAATGACAGTCAAACTACATTCGGTAAATATGATCGTGAGTAAATTAGTACTGGTCTTATTACTTTGATATATCAATGACACACGTTATTTCCTTTGCTCTAATTGTTATGTTATCTACTAATTAAAATTTAGTACTAAATGCAACTATTCTACCATCAACAAATTAGCAACGATGTGGATGGCTATCATCTTGCTTTATTTATGTAGTTGTTGCATTAACCTGTTAACAGCTAAAGGATTGTGCCGGTTTGATGACAAAGGAAACTCTTCACTTTTTTCTTTATATTTCGTCACAAAGGATTTTTCTCATTTGAAAAAGCTGTTTGTGACCAAACGACAGGAAATTAAAAAGACATAATACCTCTGTCTGGTTTTTCTTTGTCCTTAAAGAAAAATTTGCTGAAATGAATAGCAATACATTATTGTATTTCACTTGGCCCCTGCAAGGCAATTTTATGCGGCCGGAAAGGAAACACCCTGCACTACAGAATTGAATTGGTCTAGATCACCTCTTTTACATTTAAATACAACTTGTACTTTTATCTTTGCTGCAACCAGGCAATTTTACTCAGCAGAGATCCCCCTCCATGGTGAAAGGTTTATCAACGCGAGACAGTTTTATCCAGTTGAAGAAGCGATGCCTTCAATGGAGGTGTTACAAGTGTCTCGATTTGCTTCTTCACGCGTACATTTCATGGTAGATAGCTGACGACGATGGACTATTTCATTCTATTCAGGACGGACTCCCGTCGGTATACCGATCTTTTTTTATTAAATTCCCGTACATATTAGGTCATGTCTGATATATTCCGTCCATAGTGAATTACGGTTCCACTGCCTAAATCAAGTCATTAGTATCTACTCTACTACTAATCTACTCCTCTGGCGCTACAGGCCATTGAGGCCCCTGGCCGCTACAATAAGATGCCTTCAGACTCTCTGATCTGCTGCTAACATCTCTATATCGTCGGGATCGACGTTCAGGGCTCGCAAGCCTTTCTCTACCACATTCTTCCATCTAGAACGGGGGTGTCCTCGAGGTCTCCTGCCTACTATATTCTCGCTGAAAACATGAGAAGTGAATCTGTCTGGTTCGGATCTGAGAATGTGGCCAAGCCATTTCAGTCTCGATGATCTTATGTAGTCAGTCACTTGAGGGATGAGTATTAGATCCCGTACTTCACGTGTGTAACGCCTTCTCCATAAATCTAATTCGCCAACATATACTGGGCCGCAAATTGATTTGAGAGTACTATTCTCAAATCTGAGCAATTTTGTCTCTGTAAGTTGGTTGAGGCTCCAGGTTGAGGGCCCGAATGTGAACACAGGCCGTACCATGGTAGAATAGAGCCTTGTCTTTGTTTTTCTAGATAGAATATTTGACTTGAACAAAGATCTTAAGCCGTGGAATGCTTTCGTTGCGGATCTGATGCGCTCATCCACTTCGAGATATATCATTTTATATATTATTTTTGGTGACAATATATATTATCTTCTGGTGACAATTTGGAGCCAAGGTATGGGAAACTATCAGCAAGCATTAAGTTGAATCCCGCTACAATTTCATATCCACCGGCAAAAGGTCTTCTCCTCTGGACGTGGATAAGCTTTGTTTTAGCTTCGTTTACTCTTAGCCCTATTTTTCCAGCGGCTTTCATAAGTCCATAGAATGCCAAGTCTAAAGATCTCATGTCTTCTGCGAGGATGACTACGTCATCTGCATAGGAGAATTCTTTTAGCCTTAAACTGCCTATCATAAATCATATAGAATTTAGATTTAGTTATGTGAAGTTAGGGTAGGTTGGGTAAAGGTAGATCTAGGTAGGCTAAGGTAGGTTGGGGTAGGTCTCAATGGGCAAGGCTAGGTTATGGTTGGCTATAGTGTTTGCTGAGGAGGGACAGATTAGTCCAATTTAGGACCATTTTAATTAGGTCGACAACCCTGAATGAGGATAACTTAATTCAAACCTAACTGGGAAGGGACAGATTAGTCCAACGTAGGATTAATTTACTTGGATTGATAAGCCTGAATAAGGATATCAATTTACCTTAGTTTCTTATACTGTCAATTCAATTGTTGCTTCAAGTTTCACTGTCTGGAGACCCGCAGCCCCACAGAAGCCCTGGACCCTCTCTCCCTTAGATCTCTCTAGGAAGAAGCCTGAGACTGACGTCTGCGTTGTATTAGTGAGGGGCTGTTTCTAATTCACCGGCTGAAGGTGGCACAAGTGGGGGAGCATTTGCTGGTTGCCAGTTTATTGAGTTTAAAGGTGGATGAAATGCAGACAAAGTTGATAGAAACCTTGGGTCCAGTCTGAAGACCGATTGCATCCCCAAACAGAAGTGAAGAACTTGACGGGTTTCGAACATGTGTAAGAACATGTTTTTTTTTTTCTCGCAGTACCACGGTCCTTCTTATGTTATCAGATATAATATATATATATATATATATATATATATATATATATATATATATATATATACACACATATATATATCTTTTCTATGTTACGCACTAATGTGCGGTCGTCTGGATGCAGATTTCTGAGTAGAGTACTGAAGTCCATGGTGTTTTCCTCTAGACGTCTTTCGGCTCTAATTAGCCATCTTCAGGAGGTGTTGTCTGGTTGAATTGTTGACAGAGAATGACGCGGTTTGATCGTGTTGACTTTAACAACGCATGCATTATTAACAGCCTACTTCCAATATATATATATATATATATATATATATATATATATATATATATATATATATATATATATATATATATATATATATACATACACATGAACATCAATTATATATTAATATCTTAAATATATTTATTTTTAATACATCGCAAACAGACTGAGAATCGCTCGAAGGAGGCATCCGTGGAAATTGAAACGTAGACGAGGCGAGGATTCGAACCCAGCTAACCCGTAACAAAGTTACATTGACGGAACCCAATACACTATCAATACGCTATCTTTCAATCTCCACGGATGCCTCCTTCGAGCGATTCTTAGTCTCGTTTGCGATGGTACGGAATGAAAAGTGATTTGTGGTGGGAAAAGAGATATATATATATATATATATATATATATATATATATATATATATGATATATGCATATATATACATATATATATAAACAAACATGTATTTATATATATACATATATATGTATATATATATATACAAATATATGTATGTATATATACATGTATATTATATATATATATATATATATATATATGTGTGTGTTGAGGTCTGGCGATTGTGCAGGCCAGGGAAGATGTTTGATGATATTCTGATGCTCTACGAACCAAGACTGAACCTTTTTGCCTATGTGTATGGGCGTATTATCGTCTTGGAATACGGCTGTGTTTAGCAGTAAGACGCTCATCATAGTAAGAACCTCATCATCGAGGATATCGAGATATTCATTCGCAGTCATCCGGCCTATGATGTGAATGAAAGGACTAGCTAAATACCACGATATAGTCGCCCAAATCATAACGGAGCCGCTCCCATGCTTGACTGTATGAATAAGACTGGGGAAAGCACACTTCCTTGTTCTCATCCATCTCTGAAATTTCCTCATTTTTATTTTGACAGTTTCTTTGACCTTTTCTGTCCACCAGGGTGTTTGCTTTTTCTTTTTACCGTATGATGTCTTACATTGGACTACTTCCTCTGCAATTTTTGTGACAGATGAATGGAAGGCTTTCCAGTCATCATCTAAATCTTCTGTTCTACTCTCTCTCAGTCTACGATGGAGCTCCTGTTTACAGTTTTCAAATTTTAAATTTTCTACCAAGAATCGTTTTGAGGCTTTACATTTTAAAGATTTTGGTTTGGTAAGTTTCAGTAAGGTTACGACCAGCCTGTGGTCTGAATCACATGAAACCGATGGTATGCTTTTTTACATCTCTGATTTTTTTTTTTTTTTTATAACATTAGATCAATCATGGACTTGTCTATATATTCATGTTGTATACTATCCCATCTGTAACACGTCCCTTTATGGTTTTCTTGATGCTCATAAAAGCTATCCATGACACTCATGTCATTTAACACACAAAAATCGAGAGCCGTTCACCTGCAAAGTTCTTTTCCCCAATGCTATACGCTCCTATGACATGTTCTAATCCTACTCGTTCTTTTCCAATATGTCTATTACTCACCTATGTTGATTACATTATCGTCGTATGGCAAGTCCTTTCTAACATTCTGTTAGTCTTCATGGAATATTTCACTTTCATCTACCGGTCTTCCTTGTTGTGGGGGGGTAGACTTGTACAAAATTTAAGTTTAGTTCATTTGTCTTAATAGAAAAAGCCAAAATCCTTTCATTTTTCTGTTCTACCCTGCTGATTCTTTGTGCTAGTTCTTCGGGTAACAATACTCCCACTCCATGTCTGATATCTGCACCACCACTATATATTAGCTGGTAGTTATCATGTAAGATCTTACTGCCTTCGCCTGCCAGTCTTATTTCACATAAACCAAGAATGTCAATTTGTCTTTCCTTCATCAGTAAAATTTGTTCTTCTTCCTTCGCTCTAAGCGTTCCCACATTTAAAGTAGCAACTCGTAAAATTTTCCTGCAGTTTCTAGAATCGTTTCGGAGACAGTGTTCATTTCCGCGCAGTCGGTGATCAATGTTGACGTCAGGGTTCCGAGGCAAAACGTGAGTTTCTTGAACATGATTATAAGTTTGCCGGTTTTTTTTTTTTTTTTTTTTTTTTTTTTTACGAAGAATTAACAACACTCGTAGTTTCGTGGTTTAGCTGGTACGTTTTCTTTGTGGACTTTTCGTCGTTGTCATACCTGAGTAGAATCACCAGTGACGATGTAGTCAATCAAATAATTATTTGACTGACTACACCGTCACTGGTGATTCTATTCAGGTATGACAACAACGAAAAATCCACAAAGGAAACGTACCAGCTTAACCACGAAACTATGAGTGTTGTTAGTTCTTCGTATAAATAATTACGGACGGCAGTAAGCAGTCGACTTAATTCCTCGGTACTAGATTCATTCCCAGGTTGAAGAATTTTAGACAAACCGGTAGCCTAGTGGTAGAGCGTCGGCATCGTATTCACGCGAGCCTTGGTTCGAATCCGGGGACAACAGTCAGAATTATCTGATTGACTTCACCGTCACTGGTGATTTGATTCAGGTATGACAACGACGAAAAGTCCACAAAAGAAACGTACCAGCTTAACCACGAAGCTGCTAGTGTTGTTAATTCTTCGTACAAATAAGTACGGACGGCAGTTAGCAAGCGACTTAATTCCTCGGGACTAGATTCATTCCTATGTTGAAGAATTTTAGACAACAGATAGCCTAGTGGTACAGCGTCGGCATCGTATTCACGCTAGCCTTGGTTTGAATCCGGGGACGACAGTCGGAATCATTTGATTGACTACACCATCACTGGTGATTCTATTCAGATATATGAATATATATATATCTATATATATATATATATATATATATATATATACATATATATATATATATATATGTTTACATATATAATATATATATATATAATATATATATGTATATTTGAAAAAAGTGACGTATATTCTAGATATATAAGGTTATCCAATTTGAAGAGAAATACCCAAAGCAAAGTATTTTTGTGTATTACATTGTCTGTGTAGAAATACATGTAATACACAAAAGAGCTCTGTATAAGTTGTTTCTCTTCAATGTTTAACCTTGCATATATGTATATGTATATATATATATATATATATATATATATATGTATATATATATATATATATATATGTATATATGAGAGTTTTTGATCTATAAATATATACATATGTATGTACATATATATATATATATATGTGTGTGTGTGTGTGTGTGTGTGTGTGTGTGTGTGTGTGTGTGTGTGTGTGTGTGTGTGTGTGTGTGTGTGTGTGTGTGTGTGTGTGTGTGTGTGTGTGCGGTGTGTGTGTGTGTGTGTGCGGGTGTGTGTGTGTGTGTCTGTGTGTGTGTGTGTGTGTGTCTGTGTGTGTGTGTGTGTGTGTGTGTGTGTGTGTGTGTGTGTGTGTGTGTGTGTGTGTGTGTGTGTGTGTGTGTGTGTGTGTGTGTGTGTGTGTGTGTGTGTGTGTGTGTGTGTGTGTGTGTGTGTGTGTGTGTGTCTGTGTGTGTGTGTGTGTGTGTGTGTGTGTGTGTGTGTGTGTGTGTGTGTGTGTGTGTGTGTGTGTGTGTGTGTAGAAAACAACAAAAGACCATAACATATTACAGAACGAGCGCTTTCGTCTAATTAGACATCTTCTCCCCGTGACCTACTTTTTCCGTTCCTTAGCTCAAATCTAAGTTGTTAACAAATGTATCCTTGCCCAGATTGGGTTCTGTCATATTTCTATATATCAAAACAAGTCACACTCAAGCAGAAATATAAAACAATACAGTCTGATAAAGGATACATTTAATACACAAGAAACCCACAGTCGGAGAAAATAAACTTCGAATGAAAGAAGATTCTATATTTCGGCTATTAACTGTAGCCATCTTCAGGAAAGTATTTTCATGTATAGATGTTAATATATATATATATATATATGTATGTTAATTTTTATATATATACATACATATATATATATATATCTATATATATATATATGTGTGTATATATGTATACATATATATATATGTGTGTGTGTGTGTTTATATATATATATATATATATATATATATATATATATATATATATGTGTGTGTGTGTGTGTGTGTGATACATATATATATATATATATATATATATATATGTGTGTGTGTGTGTGTGTGTGTGTGTGTGTGTGTGTGTGTGTGTGTGTGTGTGTGTGTGTGTGTGTGTGTGTGTGTGTGTGTGTGTGTGTGTGTGTGTGTGTGTGTGTGTGTGCGTCTGTATTCACTTGGTCTTTTGGATCACTTGTTGGACTCGTGATCGACAGCTATTTCCCTCCTGGAAGAGAGCTCAGAGCTCGTAGGTCCGATCTATGGGTAATGCTATGACCTTGCACACACACACACCCCCAACTCCCCGCCCACGAGAGTCAGAGTAACGACCCGAGGCACAGCGATACCGAAATAATTTCGGCCCTGGGCAGGATTCGAACTGGCTACTGGGAGCACTTCTGCTTCCCAGTTCAGCGCTCTACCAACTGTGTGTGTGTGTGTGTGTGTGTGTGTGTGTGTGTGTGTGTGTGTGTGTGTGTGTGTGTGTGTGTGTGTGTGTGTGTGTGTGTGTGTGTGTGTGTGTGTGTGTGTGTGTGTGTGTGTGTGTGTGTGTGTGTGTGTGTGTGTGTGTGTGTGTGTGTGTGTGTGTGTGTTACAAAAATATGGAGATCTATTTAATGGTGGTTGTTCGTCCGCTTAAGTGAAAGTGGAAGGAGCACTGTGCTTCGACCTATCCTGTAGATCGAAACGTCCTTGGCCTCCATCGCTAAGAGTTACCACAAAAATCATATATCTCAGTTTTTCTTCCCGTTCGATTCCGATGACTGACGCCTTCGTCCTTCCTCTCCCACAAGAGTATACAAACCTTTATGGTCCAAGAAATAAAGATTGGATGATAGTTTCGGACGCTGGTACGTTTTCCTCTGGTTTCATAATTTTTTGTCAATATGTTTTTGGATTACGGTATGTCTATCTACTCATTTTGTATATATCTTTATTTATCTCCTTGTCTACTAATTTATCTCCTTATTTATGCATTTACTTATCTATCCATTGCATTCGTATGTATATTCACATTTGTGTTTACGTAATAGTTTATTTATAGATTCATTCATTTGTATTACTTTACTAATTTATTTCCACAAAACATACTTCATCTCCTTGTCCCTTCTAACATTACAACGCCAGCATCCCCACCATCATCACTCCCACTCTT
>NC_134807.1:52580752-52585752 GCF_046742065.1 Oratosquilla oratoria
TAGTTGCCACAGTTGACACAGTGACTTCAAGTTTAAGCGATATCACAGCAACAGAGCCACTTCCGTTAGACCCTGATAGCACATTGGTGGAGATAAAGACAACCCTGAGGGAAACTAAACGAGAGATAGAAGCAACGGCAAAAAGTAATCCTTTGAGACGTAAAAGACGAACAAAAGCGGAGATCGCAGCAGACAAAGTTAAGAGAGAAGAAGATAAAAAGCGTAAGAAAGCTATAAAGCAACAGATAAAGTTCATGAAGAGGGATAACTTTTTAGCCTCTGACGCAGATGTTTCAACTGAAGCATTTGAAAGGATAAACAAAATGCGGGTCGAACGTAAAGACCTTGGTAAAAAGCCTGAGTTTTTAGAAATGAAAGAGCGTTTAGCGCTATCATATCGCGGCCATATTACGGAGACTTCTGAGGCGAAAGTTACACCTCACTCGGTCGGGGAGTTAGGTGCGTTCAGGTGTAAGATGTGTCAAGCACTACTGTTCAAGCGAGAACGCAAGACCATGTGCTGCAATGGAGGAAAAACTCCCATAAATACACTGGCATTGACAAAATTGGGTGACAATATTAAGGGGCTTTACGATGGTAGTTCTCCGCTCTCAAATTACTTCCTCAAAAACATTGTAGCGTTTAACAACGTCTTCTGTTTTACTTCGTTTGCAACTTCGGGGGCGTTAAATGATAAACGAGAATCGGCACTGTGTTACAAAATTCAAGGTAAAGTTTACCATAGGTTAGGCCTGATGAAGCCAGGTTTGTTAACAGGACAACAAAATGATGCAGCCGTTGTCAATAAACCATTTTGGAAGTCTGCGGAAAATTTCTTGGATTTGTACTTTTACCATGACAAAGAACAGCAGATAAAGTTACGTTGTGATAGGTTTGAACGTTATACCGGCAAGAAAGATAATGAGAAAGAGGCATGTAACGAAACTGTTAAAAGAAGAAGGCGGGAAAACGCTGAGTGCCTTAGGAATGAAAACATTATCGAGCAATTCTATGATTATTTGACAAATAACAATGTTTCCCTCAAGGGTATGTTAGAAGAGATAAAAACAGCAAAGAAGTTGATTGAGACGTATGTTGAAAACAGGAAGAAAATACCAGACGTGACAATAAGTTTGGAGACAGCTGAAAAGGTTAGAACAAAGGAACACAAAGGTGTCTATAGTTTACCAACAGCCTCCTGTCAGGTTGGGGCTATAGTTAATTTTGGGCCAGATAAAGACACTCTAAAAGTTACAATCGCGTCTCCTCTCCCAGATTCAAAGTTTGCTCTTAGAATGTTGAGCTCGACAAACTTCTTTTACGATATCTTCCAGTATCCTTTATTGTTGCCTAATGGAGACAGAGGTTACAGTTTTAAAATGGAAAAGAAGGGAAGCAGTAAATGTCTTTCGGCGTTGATGTACTATTCGGCACTTTACATGGAAAGAGAAGGAATTTTCAACTACATCTTAAGAGGGCGACGTCTCTTTCAACAATTTGTCGTCGATAATTATGTGAAAATTGAGACAAGCAGGTTGAGGTTTTTGGAATACAACCATAGTAACATACGTAAAGAGAGAATCGACCTTTTAAGGGTCAATGACAAAAACAGGACAGGGCAAAGGATTATACTTCCTCCAACTTTTGTAGGAGGTCCAAGGTATATGAAGCAACGCCAGCAGGATGCTTTAGCATATGTGTCTTCTTATGGTTCACCTGATTACTTCATTACCTTTACGATGAACCCTAAATGGTCGGATCTTACTGAAGCGTTAGAAAAATTTAGCGGGCCAGGAACACAGCCGTGCGATCGCCCAGATATCGTAAGTCGGGTTTTCAAGTTGAAATTAGACAGTTTAATAGATGATTTGACGCAGAAAAATGCTTTTGGCCCTGTTAAGGCGCACCTTTATAGTGTTGAATGGCAAAAACGTGGTTTACCTCATGCCCATATATTACTTTGGATGTCAATTCGAGTAACGGCAGACATAATATCACAGATAATAAGAGCAGATAAAGAACAGGAACCCAGGTTATACGAGACAGTAACACGTTGTATGATACATGGTCCTTGCAAGGGCTACGACGAGTCACAGGTGTGTTGTCTAGGAAAAAGTTCTAAACCTGATAAGTGTGCTAAAGGATATCCTAAAACTTGCAGGAACGACTTATTGTTTGGCAACAACGGTTACCCGGAGTACGTTAGGCGTTCGATTGGTGAAGGTGGTAACTCTTTTCAGTTGAAATTGAAAGACGGGCAAAAAACTATTGATAATTCGTGGGTTGTTCCTTATAACCCCTTTCTTTGCTTAAAGTATGATGCGCACATCAATGTTGAATGCTCCAATTCAATTAAAGCTATTGCTTACGTGACTAAATACGTAAACAAAGGTTCTGATCGGATACTATTTACAAAAAATTCAGGCGAAGATGAGGTGGTGAACGAAGTTAAGAACTTCCAAGAAGCACGTTACATCAACGCTAATGAAGCGACGTGGAAGATATTCAAATTTGAAATCCATAGGTCTTCTCCCCCCGTGTTTGCATTGGATATACATTTAGAGGGTGAAAACTCAGTGTTTTATAGTGAAGGAGCGTCAGAGCAGGAAATTACTTCTAAGATACAAAAAGATACGCAGTTAACTGCCTTTTTCAAATTATGCAACACAGACGAGTTTGCAGCGACATTGTATTACAACCAGTTGCCCTTCCATTACGTTTATGACGCACAGAAGGCTATTTGGGAGGAACGCTTAGGCGTACGTATAGTTTAGGACGCATTCGTGCTGTAACCACCAAGACGGTAGAACTGTTTTACTTGAGGCTCTTGCTTACTCATAAGAAGGGCCCAAAATCATTCGAAGACCTTCGCACTATTGACGGAGTCATGTATGAGACAAACAGAGAAGCCGTTAAAGCGTTAGGGTTGCTGAGTGATGAAGAAACTTGGAAAGAGACGATTTTTGACATCATTAATCATACCAATGATAGAAATCAACTACGAGAGACCTACGCAAGCATGTTAGTCTTTTCAGATCTCGAAGACCAGTCGGGTATATGGGAAGAAGTCAAAGATTACTTTTCCAGCGATTACTTACACAAGGCTAAGTTAACAGAGTACAACGATGAAATCTACTTGGACGCTTTAGATAACATTCAACAACATGTGTGGAATTGCAGTGGAGGGTCGATTACCGAATATGGATTACCATCTTCTAGAGGAGGCAAAAGGTCATCTAATGTTATCAGAAGGGAAAAAGCTTACAACAAGCAACAGCTTAAGGAGAACGTCGACGAAAAGATAAAGCTTCTAAACGACAAGCAACGGAATGTCTATGAAACTGTGATGAAACGAGTGAAAAAAGGATCCGAGTATAGCAACAAATTGCATATTCGTTAAAGCTGCTGGAGGCACTGGGAAATCTTTTGTCTTGAATCTGTTGCTAGACACTGTTCGTTCTCAAGGAAAGATCGCTTTGGCTGTTGCTTCCTCTGGAATTGCAGCCACGGTTCTTTCAGGAGGAAGAACGGCTCATAACATGTTCAAGATTCCGTTAATGGAACACGATGAAGTTAGAGCGTGTAGTGTTAAGAAAAACACAGAAATGGCAAGATTATTAGAAGAAACTTGCCTGATAGTCTGGGACGAAGTTGTAATGGCCAATATAAACATGTTGACGTCACTTGATATTACCTTGCGAGACATTATGGAGAACGATAAGTTTATGGGAGGAAAAGTGTTTGTCTGTGCTGGCGATTTTCGACAAATTCTACCAGTTATAAGAGGCGGAGGAAAAGCGGAGGAACTCGCATATTGCATAAAGTCCAGTTACATGTGGGATGGCCTAACAAAGCTTGAACTGACAGAAAATGTGCGTTTAAAGAAGGGTGATGTTAGAAACATCAAGTTTGCGAAGCAACTTTTAGCTATTGGCACCCATAAAGACGGCGACATCGTTTTCGAGAAGAATTTTGGTGTACGGGCTTATTCACGGGACGAGTTGGTGTCAAAAGTTTACGATGGCTTGGAGGAAAACCACTTGAACATGTCTTACTTTGAAAAGAGAGCAATAGTCTCGCCCACAAATGACGATGTCGACAGTGTCAACCAGATGATACACGAAAGCAATAAAGAAAAGGAAAAGGTCTACTATAGCGTAGATACACCGGTGGGAAGAAGAAACAGATGTCCAAACATCGGTTTTCAATGCAATGACAAGCCCGTCGTTGCCCTTACACGCTCTAAAGGTGAAAGTTGGAAGCATTTTGATGATTATCCGAAATATTTGTCCTCCTAGGCTTTGTAATGGTACTCGAATAATGGTAACGAATTTGAAGAAAAATGTAATAGTCGGGAAGATACTTGGAGGCAGTTACCGGGGGGAACAAGTCCTAATACCCCGTATAGTGTTAGAGGCTCAAGACACACCAGTTCATTTTAAACGTAAACAGTTTCCAGTTAAATTAAGTTATGCCATGACTATTAACAAGAGTCAAGGGCAAACATTTGAGCGATGCGGGTTACTGCTTGATTCCGTCCAATGTTTTGCTCACGGACAACTTTATGTCGCGTGTTCACGAGTTACCAGTTGGGATTCGTTGATATATTATACGGGATGGCGCAAAGGAGATGAAGGTATTGTACAGAGGCCAGCTCATAACAGAGTATATAAGGAGCTGTTTATAGAGGACGAGCCCGCTATTGTCGAGGAGGAGCCATCGAGAGACGCTGTCGCAAATAAAACTCTTTTTGAAGAGGAAGAAGTCGAGTTCGAAACAAAAGACATCCCAAAGGATATCCATAGGATTACGGAGGAGGAATCCATCAAAATGATTATGCCAGACTGGGTTATGCGTGATGATGTTGAAGAGGAGGACGAGGCTACAACATCAAGTAAAAGGGAAGGTAAAGAAGAAGAAACTACACCCACAAAAAGTGTCGAGATGTTTGCCTATTTGAAGAAGAGTATTGAAGACAATAACAAAGCGTTGTCAGAAAT
>NC_134807.1:52590752-52600752 GCF_046742065.1 Oratosquilla oratoria
ATCTCCAACTTAGCTGCTGGCCTATCCAGGGAACTTGTTCGCCCATGTCTGGAGTACGCTAACTGGGTGGTCCTGAAGAAGGTTGAGCCCAAAGTATTATTAAGGTTAACGAACTTCAGCCTTTCTTTGCCCACAGCAATGTTGTATAATTTTTATTTCTTGGTTATTAGTATTATCATTTTTATTTTTATTATTGTTTTTATTATTATTACTTTTATTTTTATTATTTCCTGTATTGATATTATCATTTTTGTTATTATTGTTAATATTATTATTTAAATATTTATCTTCATCGTTATCATTACTATTGTTACATTTTCTATTAATAATTTCTTTGGTATTAGTGTTATCATATTTAATTGTAAAAATGTCTTCATTGTTACGTGAGCCACAATGTGATGTTCACATTCGCCACCAACTATGGTAACTCGGAGAGGTGGTGAGGTCCACCCCATGTATATAATGCCCACAGCCCGTTTGTACACATATTCCTTTGAAAAAGCATACCTGCGAAACTAGTCAGGAATAAACTCAAGACTAAGACTCCTGTGTTTCCTATTCCGCTTACATCAACCTGTCAGAATGTCTCAACAATGTTGTATTTCTTTTTTATCGTTATTTGCATGACCACTGTTCTATTGCATGTCTCATCTCATGAAAACGGGTAACACTAGATTTTTTTTAGACGTCTCACCCTTTTTCTGTGCAATAACAGTTTGGAAAAATAAATCTGAGCTCTCTATCTTTACTTCCTTCCACTGGAAGACCCTGGAACTATTTCCCCTCTGATACTTATCTATCTATAACTTAGACTCTTTCAAAGAAGACACTTTCCCACCTGCACACACACACACACACACACACGCACACACACACACACACACACACACACACACACACACACACACACACACACACACACACACACACACACACACACACACACACACACACACACACACACACACACACACACACACACACACACACACACACACACACACACACACACACACACACACACATACACACACACGCACAAACACACACACACACATATACGACGACGGGGTTGGCGTGCCAATCAACGATCGACGATTGAAATTCTAGCCTTTTTAGATGACAATTGAATAGACAGAAAGGAGGCAACGCTATTCATTGCCCTGGAAGATGCATAGATGTACTGGTTCCTACTTTGGAAGAAAGTCAGGGAAGGAAAACATTTTTTTTTTTTTTTTTTCCATCTCCGATGTCGCTAAGGACAGAAAACAAAATATCAAATTTCATTCTAGTTTGTTTTACAGTGTTGATTCTTTTCATTTACACAGCAAATACCAAATTTCTCTTAAGGTTTCCCACAAATAAGGGCAATTAACTTAATTGAAGAAATAGATCAGGATGGCAGGTCAAAAAAAAAAATGTCAAGGTCAAAGCAACTCTACAATGAAGGTAAATGAAGTCGCAAATGAGTTGTAACCATTGAGAAAATTACTTTCTTCCCATTACTCAAAGTTCCATATCCTAGAGCGGAAGCTTCAACAACAAGAAAAGACAAGCCTGGCATAGCAAGCAGATTGTTAAACTAAAAATGAAAATTGAGACTGGCCAATGAGTAAATTAGTCTTCTTGATATCATAAAGATAAACCAGACTAGGACAAAAACAAATGCGGATGAGAGGAATACAGTAATATTTAAAGAGATAATGGAATAGTAGAGAAGAGAAACTGTTCCAGGTAGCGTTAGACAAAATTAGGGGTCCCTATTGTATGCGGAATCCTTCGAGAGGTAAAGTTGGCGGCATGTAGCATTCCAGGGTTATTGCAATGAATTGCATGTTCGTAAATCATTATAAGGCCAATGGATAGGCCTTTGCCGACAATTGGGATCGCTTTTACGGCAAGAATCTCTATACAAAGGATGGTATCCGCTTATCACCTAAAGAATTTCAGCTCCTAGCTGAATCCCTTGAAAGAGAAGTAGGCATCCTGCAGTTTAGACCATGGGCCAAAATATGTGCGATGATTTTCTGTAGCAAATCTTGAAAGGCCAATTAAAACCATCATAGAAATTAAACATGAGTTAAATGAAAACAAAATATAAATGTTCCCGCGTTTCAACGTGCACTTTAATTAACTACGGTTAACTGAATCCAACGTAGCAGAAGTCCTGGGGTCAACCTGGCCATGGCCAACTTTGGACTGGGGAGCCAATCGGAGGCTCACTTCAGATCCTCAGAGTCCTGGATGTCGACAAAATGCCAGGGCCTACGATGTGCTGCATGTATCTATTCCCTGGTGAAGAAGGCGAAATTTCTCTATTTTCTATGTTTCGCCACGGCAGTGCATAATATGTTGTAAAGATAAGTTCACTCTAAACAAAGCAACTAGGTTGAGAGAAAAAGACTGTTTCTGTGCAAATATCAGACAGGTGAGAACTCTTTTATTGGTAGTGGCTACATCACTTATTCATCTACCTGTTGTTGTTGTTGTTGTTTTTTTGAGGGGGAGGTTCGTGTAAACGTTTATGAATACCCGATTATCTCTTACTTTTAAGCCGGTTTACATTGTGTAATTACTGGTCAAGGCATTCTCGTCATATCAAAAGTAACACTATATCATCATGTTGATGAGAATGTTATGTAATGTAATGGTGTGCCATTTATAGATATATGAAATTTATATTTTGATATACTGTATTTTTTTCATAGAAATAACTTTTTTATCATTGTGTAGACTGAACCTCTGTTTCGGCAATTTTGCATTGCGTCACAGTACAAAAATTTGTGATCATTGGACATTTTAACTATCATAATATTGACTGGGAAATTTTAGTAGGTGATCAGAAAGCGCTTTTTTATATGGTAAAAGATGACAGCAATTGATTACTGAGCCTAGAGGAGAGACAATACTTTGGGCCTACTGTTAACTAACAATGATAATATAATAGGAAACGTACAAGTGGGTGATAGACTATGTGCTAGCATACACATGTATACCAAAGACTTTTCCCCCTTACACGGGGGGGTAGCCAAAAGGAAAAAGGCATAGAAACCCCTCCCACCCATTCCATTCCCTACATATCCCACTCCCGTCCGCCCTCCTCCCTCCCTCTTATCTTAGTACCTCCTGGATGACGGGTCATCCCTGCATCCTGTCCACTGCCCTGGGTCAGAAGCAGTGTCGTAAGACACTGCTAGCAATCACCAAAATTTGTATTCAACATTAAATGGATAGAAGTGAATAGTATGAATAGCATATTAGTACCTGACTTTAGGAGGGCCAATTTTGACGATTTGAAGAGATACCTGAATAACCTTGAGATAAATTCAGATGGTGATAAAACTATCATACGTCATGACACGTGGGAAGTACAGGAACTCTCAAGTGAGGCCAGTAACGGAGGTCATTAACATGCTCAGGGACCAGATTTAGGTCATACCCTGAATCACACCTAAAGCTCTTAATGGTAACGGCCACATTTTCACACCACCATCATTTATTTCCAAACAGATCGTTCTTCACCTCCCACAAAATCTGATCCTGCGGAAGCAGGTGGTCTTTTCAACACAGGCCATATCCACGTGGGGCGTAGGGAAACTCTCAAGTGTTATTAACTTATTACTAACGAGGTAAGCTCGGATGTCATTAATGAACTCAGCTAGAAATTTGTGAGTTCAACGACAATTTTGTACCCTTCAAACATCTATGGCAGATACTAATGCAGACATATAAACGACGGATAAATTGAAAAAAGAGATCGAGATAAAAAGAGGGTCTTATGTTAGAATGAAAAGGAAGAGAAACCTTGGGACTAGTTATAAAGAACACGTACAGAACGAAATGTAATTACGAAATTAAGGTTGCAAGACAAGCGGGATCTAACCCCAAGAATTTTTTTCATCTCTACAAAACTAGAAATAAGGAAAAGATAGCTCCAATTATATCCGATGAGTATCTATTGTTAGATTCAGAGTAAAAAATTAATAAAAAGTTTGATGAATATTTTCTCTCAGAACTTACAAAAGAAAGGATAGATATGGTCCTTGACTAAAACCTGATCTTCAATGAGGAAGAGAGAAGTAAAGTAACTAGCATCAGCAATAGCAAGGAAGAAGTCAGACATTGATAGAGTATAAGCCACAAAATCCCCGGGTCCAGACAAATTTTTACGAGAGTGCTAAAAAGAGTTTAAATTTGAAATCTACGAACAGTTAACGGAAGCATCTAGTAAATCGTTTGAAAATGGATTAGTGCATATTTCTTGGGAGCAAGTAAACGTTGTTCCTGTATTAAAAATGGTAACAAATCTGGCATGTACAACAATAGACCAATCAGTTTGACGTCGGTTATAGCAAATAGAATCAGGAATCATATCAAGAGACGCAATTTGATTCGCGAGTCATAGCATGGGCTCACCTTGGTTAAGCCATCTGTAACTAATCTTTTATATTTTTACACGAACGTCTAAAAGGCGGCTGCAAAAATGATTTTAGTAAAGTGTTCGACAAGGAGCCCAAACAGAGACTACTATATAAAGTCAAAGCCCATGCCATAGTAGGAAATTTTTTTGAATGGATTAAAGCATGAAATAGTGACAGAAAAAACATGGGTCACCATTAACGGCGCAAAATACAAATATGGTAGTGTTATAATGGAGTTTCCCAGGTCTCGGTTTTGGGTCCCTTAATGTTCATTATGTATATGACAAACGACTATGGCAATGGGGCTAATAACGATGTTATTAAGAATGCAGGAACCCCTAAAATAAGACGTCATATTAGGTCGGCAAAAGACGCCGGGATACACATTGTACAGCGTGTTAAACGTGGGATTAAAGAACTTGGTTAACAGGTATAGCTTAGAGTTTCCCCAATGGCGGAAGTATTCACACACACACACACACACACACACACACACACACACACACACACACACACACACACACACACACACACACACACACACACACACACACACACACATATATATATATATATATATATATATATGTATATATATATATATATATATATATATATATATATATATATGTGTGTGTGTGTGTGTGTGTGTGTGTATATGTATGTATATATATATGTATAAATACATATATATATATATACATATATATATTTATATATATATATATACATATTTATGCTTATATGTATATATATATATATGTATATATGTATACATACAGTATGTATATATATATATGTATATATATAAAATATATATATATACATATATGTATATATATATATATATATATATGTATACATATATGTATATATATGTATATATATATATACACATATATATATATACTCGTATACAGACATGACATAATTGAACAGACACCAAGAAAATGCATTTCTGCTCTTATTTAATGTTTAATGTTATTCAAATCTACTTAATATGTTGTATTTACCTAGGTTTATATTTCAGATTACATGTAAGATTAATCAAGCATGCCACGAACCAATGGAGCAGTAGACCTATCTGAATTCCAGCGAGGTCGTTACTCCAACTCTCGTGGGCGGGGAGTTCGGGGTGTATGTGCTTGTAGGGTCACAGCATTACCCATAGATCGGTCATACAAGCTCTGAGCTCTCTTACGGTAGGGAAATAGCTGTCGATCACCAGTCAAACACGTAATCCGAAGACCATGGGGAATCACCCAAACACACACACACACACACACACACACACACACACACACACACACACACACACACACACACACACACACACACACACACACACACACACACACACACACACACACACACACACACACACACACACACACACACACACACACACACGCACACACACGTACACACACACACGCATACACAGGATGTTAATATCATGAAATATTTCTCGTTTTCTCATTATTCCCGTGGTATTCATAAATCCCTCCCAGTCTACTTTTTTTCTTCAAGTCTGAAAAATCTGCCTTCCCAAAATTGAGTTAACTTTGTCTGTGTGATTCATTCTTAGGTTCTGTTTCTTCATCCATCAGCTGAAATTTAGTTATTACATGAACGCCTTCCTTGTGGTGCACAGATAGTTCAAGGAGCTACTGATACCTGACTCTTGGCGAATAGTAGATCTAATTTTGTGTGAATGTCGTCTCCTCTTACCCGAGGCATTTCCTTTTCCCACTGGGTCATTGTATTTTCCAGTGCTATACTTATCAGAGTATTTTCCCAGGAATCTGCCATGCCACTTATTTCTCACTCCTCCCAGTTGACCTCACTGCAATTAAAATTTCCAATAAAAACTGAATTGCTATTTTGTTCAATAGTTTTCTTTAGAAGAAGAGCTGGGTCGAATAACATTGATTGGTATTCAGCTTTATTCTAAGCTCTTTTTTGGGGGGTGGGGGTACATATGCCACAGTGAAGTCTCTATTCAGCCCTTTGATTATAATTTTCAAATTTATTGCTTCTGTATTGTCTTTACTCAGATTTACTTCTTCACCTTTATGTCATTTTTCACAACGACCATTACCTTACCATCCATTTCATCTTCTCTGCCTCTTCTTCAGGAGGTGTATCTTTTATTGTTGTAGATCAACCTTTTTTGGTGAGTTTGGTCGCTACTAAAATACAATTTCAGGCTCGTTTAGCCTCAAGTAATAAACTATTTAAAGTTTCCATGTAGTGTTTACTGTGCAATATTGACCTCCTGTCTTTTCGAAACTATTATCTCACAGTCTGACTAGAAAATAAAATATTATCCTCATTTCATTTTTCGTGTTCTCATTTTCATGTTATCTTTCATTTCTTCATTCTGTTCTTATTTCATTTTTGACTTTGACATCCAATAAAAGTTTTCATGTCTGCTTGTTCATCTTCAGCTGCATCTTTCCTAATCCAAATATTACTTTAACTTATCTTCTCGTGCAAATTTCCAAGGCTTGCTGATTACTTCACCTGCATTGTTTTATGAATTAATTTCTATTTTCATTGGATGGCCACTTCTAACTTAAATATGTCATCAATCTGATTACCTACACCCGAGTCATTTCCCATAATATTGGAGGCCTTTTGCACCTCATGCTTCTGGCCTACTTTCTATGAGGTGATGTAGTCTTCTTACCAGTCCAATATTATGACATATCTAGTCGTGTCAACTACGTCTCTGACAAGAAATTCCCTTCTTTAATAATCTTCACTATTCTTTCCTCTAGCATATTATAAGAACATAAAAATGAAGGGGACTACAACAGGCCATAAAACATACACTAGGCAGTTCCAAGTCCATTACCACCTATTATTCCTACCCATTATGTTATCTAATCTTCTTTTAAAACAACAAATAGTTTCAGCGATCCCTACATGTTTACTAAGCATACGTCATTCGTTAACCATTCTATTGGTAAACCAGTTCTTGTCTATTTCTTTCTTAAACCTAAATTTCTCCATATAGGTCCATTGTTACGAGTCTTACCCGACTGTCTCAGTGTGATGATTTTGTCTGGATCACCCTTGTTTAAACGCTTGATCCATTTGAATACCTCTATTAGATAAGTCCGCATTCTTTGTCTTTGCAGAGAGCGTGAGTTAAGGTAAATTTCTAGACCCTTGTATCATTGTGATCACTCTCCTCTGTAATGGTTCTAGTGAATTAATATACATTCTATAGGGTGGAGAACAAAGTTGTACCGCATAATCAAGGGTGGGTTTAACTATCGTCAGAGAGATTAATAGCTACGTCTGCACTTTTATTTGTAACTGTCCTAGCAATAAATCCTAATTACTTGTTAACCTAATTGCTGGCACTAATGTACTGTTTCCTGGCTCACAAACACTCCCAAGACCTTTTCATATATTTTTTCTAATATGACATTCTCTAAGCTATACCTGTTAATCGGATTCTTTAATCCCACGTTTAACACCCTGCACTTTGAGATATTGAAGATGTCTTTCTGTCCTTCCTGCGAAGTTGTCGGTCTAATATGCCCCAGATGTGTTCAATAGGGTTCATATCCGGGGACCGACTTGGCCATGGAAGTTTCCTGATCCCATTTTGGCTCAACCAATTTTGGGTTGCTTGAGCAGTGTGACAAGGAGCTCCATCTTCCATAAATAAGAAAACATTTTTACTCATTCTACCACTAGAGAATATTGGAAGGAATCTTTCCTTTAATATAGAAACATATTTGCCTGACTTGATGTTTTCTTGACATTCCACAAGCTCTGATCGACCATCACTCCAAATTACACACACCAGTATTGAAATGCCCCTATGTTTCACTGTTGGCTGCAGTCTTTTTAGGTCAAACTCTTGACCACAGACTCGTCTCTACTGTCAGAAAATAATGCGAGTTGTTACTCATCATAGAAAATAACAGTGTTCCAAAAGGCCACAGGTCTCTCCACCATCTAAAAAGCCCAATCCTTTCTGCGCTTGATATTGGCTGGACGAAGGAGTGGTTTCCTTCTTACAGCTCTGACATGGTAACCCAGCTTGTGGAGATACCTGAAAGCTGTTCTTAGACTGACATCAGCTTGTGCTGCTATGTCAAAGGCCTTGCAACGTGGATCCTCTTCGACATTTCTTTTGACAAGACGCAAGGATCTTTCTGAGGACCCGGGATGATCTGAATGAGGTTTTGTGCCCCTCTTGCTCTCTCTGGTGAATTGTACGATCACTCTATTAACAGTAGAAAGGGGTATTGACAGATTTTTAGACATTTTGCGTTGACTAAGTCCACCTTCATGTTGACCCACAATACGACCTCGCTGAAGTGTGTTTATTTTAAGGAGTCATATGACGTTACATCACCCCAGCCTGGTAACACTTGGAGCATATGTTACAATTTTCTTAATAATAAAATCATCAAGTTTATATAAACCTAAACTCAAATTAATATTTTGGTCGAAGGTATGCTTAATGTGACTGGATTCGATAATGTTTCTTTCTAATAAAGATCTACAAGAAATGATTTCATTAGAATTATCCCAATCAATAGCATGGTTGTGGTCTCTTACATGAACAAAAAGGCCACTGGAACTTTGCCCACTCCTTACTTGTGTTGATTTATCCTTGTTTTTAAGTCTTTGCCAGTTTGGTCGATATAAAATTTGTTACATTTAAGGCATGGAATAGAGGAAACACAACTCTCATTTACTTCAGGTGAATTTTTTAATTAGCTTACTTTTTATAGTGTTGTTATATTTGAAAATCAAATTGATATTGAATTATTTGAGAATATTAGACAGTCCAATTAATTTCTCACTGTAAGGAAGAACCATAAGAAAAGATGCAACGATTTCTGTTGGTCTGGCTTGGGAAAAGCTAATGTCATAATTGATTTCTTACCTTCCGCGGAGACTAAGTGGCCCAAATACTCAATTTCCTTCATTGACTAAGCACTTGTCCAAGTTGAAGCAAGTGCTAAATTTGTCTATTCGTTTGAAGACCTTTTCTAGATGTTTTAGTTGTTAAACTTCATATTTACTCAAGACGCATATGTTTACGTATGCAAAGAAGGATGTCCCCGGAGGACTGTGTCGATGAGACGTTGAAAAGTTTGGCTAGAATTTCTTAGCCAGAAAGACATACCTGTCATATCAAAACAGACCAAATTGGATCGTGATTGTGGTTCGTGAATATAAACTGGTATCTAGAAGTAGGCTTTCACTACGCCAAGGCGAGAAAGATTTTGGCACTCGGAAAAAATATGTGTTGAAGTCGTGGAGTACAGGTAAGGGACAGTTGCACAGTCTAAGGATCAGTAATCTCAACAAGGTCTCCAGTTTTTAGCAGTGGAATTAGGAACCATACGGAAAGTAGAAGCAAATAGGTTCTTGAATGGCTGGATGATGCCTTGGTCGAAAAGGAGCTCAAATTCTTTCTTCACGAGTTTTTGACGAATGAAGCGAATGGAGATCCAGCAAGTCAGGGATGCTTATCAAGGAGGAATTGATATGAAGGATAGCATTCTGAAAGATAGATCAAGATCTGGGGAGACATACTAGTC
>NC_134807.1:52605752-52610752 GCF_046742065.1 Oratosquilla oratoria
ATCTAATTAATAATTCTAAAAATTGCCAAAAAGGATGTATTTACAAAATTCCTTGCAAAGTATGTGATGAATTCTATATCGGCCAAATGGCAAAAGATCTTTCTGTTAGGATAAATCAACACAAGAAATGTGTCAAAGACGGGAATGAGTCAAGTGCCATTTTTAAACATTTAAGCACTTTTAATCACCCTATCAACTGGGAAAGCGCTAGAGTGGTTACTTTCAACAATAATATTGTCGAAAGAAATTTAATTGAAAGTTGTCTGATTAAATTTACAAATGATAACAACTTCAACCTCAACTTAAGATTGTATAATATAAATAAAATTTGTAAGGAAATAGCCAACAATTACCAAATGTAAAAATGCTAGACGTGTGACCCACGCCCGGACAATTCGTCCACCACCTCTCTTAGTGTAGTTCCTTATGTTCTTGTCATACTATATTATGTTTGGCTGTACCCTCTTTCTTTGTAATTTACACTCAAGATGTAATATATGAAAGCACTCTGCTCTGTTTGTTTATTTTCTAAAGGGGTTACCTTGCATATACATATATACATACATACAACATATATATATATATATATATATATATATATATATATATACACATGTATATACATCTTGTTATATCTTGTAAAGGTTGTGTGGATAAAGTTCTCCTTCCTTTATGCTGACTGGGATCCTGGTATACTTAAAAATCTGTATACACGACCGCTTTCCCATACGAAGTTGTTTTGACTTTTGTGCACAAGGGAAGGCATTTGGAGGGATAGGATAAAAATGTTCATTATACACATGGTGACATATTGACAGGTTAACTAAAGAGAATGGGAAACGGAAATATGTGCAAAAGTGAAGCGTTCAGGCATTAGGATTCTGACCAATGAACAAATAAAAAGATAGTCTTACAAGACAAATTATATATATAGACAGAGAAGTATTCAATCATCAGGGTTTGATCAGAGTCTGAATAGTTAGTTTACTGCCACAGAAAACCATTTCAAGCCGGCTGTTGAACAGAGTTTTCGACAATACTAATTTAAGATAGCAAAGGGGCTATCCGTGTAGACGTGTAGGAATTTACGATAGCAAACTGGCTATCTATAAGGGTGAGAATTATTCATGCCTCAGGACGACCAGAATCACAGATATCAATTTAGATATCTAGAGTAGACCGTGAGGAAAGCTCAGTTTCACCCGAGTTTGCATCGTGTTATCTAATTATATTTCTATATAAAAATTATATAGATAGAAACGTTACACAATATATTCTAAGATTTATGAGAAGAATTATAAATCTTTATAAAGGAAAGAATCAATTTTATGAAAACTAGTTAGGAAGCATAGGACCCAGGTGTGTACCCCCGGGGCGGGGATAGGTGATGCTAGAGACAGGATTGAATAGTGTATAGTCAAGGAAGGTGTGAAACCCATCGATTGTTTGAGTGCTGGTGGGAATGACAGGTAAGTCAGGGAGTGAGGAATTGTTTGCTCAGTTTCGGGATACGTTAGATAAGATTAGGAATAAGCGAGGGATATTTGTTCTATGTGGAATCCTCCCGAGGAGTAGAGTGGATGTGGCATTCCAAGGCTATTGTAATGAATTGTAGGCTGGTAAAGCATTGTAAGGCATTTATCGACAACTGGGATCGCTTTTATGGTAAGAATCTTCTATATACATAGGACGGGGTACACTTGTCGCCAAGAGAATTTTGGCTCCTTGCTGAATTCCTTGAGCGAGAAGTAACAAGATTTTTTCGGGTAGATTACGTGGGAGTCGGGGGTGGGGGGAAGTATTGGAATATAGTTTAGGCAATAGAAATAGCTCAGTGAGGGAAGGTGTAAAGAATCACCAAATCAGGTGGAGGGAGAATAAATTAAAAGTTCACTATATAAACAGCAGAAGCGTGATAAATAAAATTTATTTACTGCGAGGTAAAGATGTGTAGGGAGGTTTGATATTATAGCTATTACCGAATCCTGGATTAATATGTCTGATAGACATTTCTTTCCGGAAATCGAGATAGAAGGATATAATTTTTTTTTTTTTTTCAAAATGACAGGGTTGGCATGAGTAGGGAAGGAGTAGCACTTTCCGTTAAAAATACAATAAACTGTATTATAAACAATTCGATTAAGGAAGAGGATAGTATGGAATATATTTGGGTGGAAATTATAGGCAAGAATAAGAAACTTATTATTGTCGTCCAATATAGACCTAACGTCAGCATTGAGCAGACTGATCCCCTGATTCGTGAAATTTGTAGGGCGTCTCAGTACAAAAACGTTGTGATAATGAATTTTTTTTTTTTTTTTCTTAGATGTGGTGCAGGATAATTTCCTAAAACAAATGATTACCGATCCTACGAGGGGGAGAGAATACTCTGAACTTATTCTCAACTAATAATGAGCACCTAACGAGTCTAATCTCTAGCGATCATCAAGAAATAAGATTTAATATTATTTGGGAAGAATTAAAAGTACTAATAACCTTCAAGTACAGGAATTCACTAGAGCCAATTTTGACAAGATGAGAAATTATATGAGACATTTGATCACTTACAGGACCGACACAGGGGGCTGTGACGGGGTCAAATATACAGTCAGTCCTGACGTCATTAGCGTGGTCAGAGGTAGGGTCACGGAGGGTATGCGGACCTTGGGTCAGATTACTTGCGGGCGCGGGGTCAACAGCCAGGTCAACAATTTGGACGAAATGTAAGATTTATTTCTAAATGCACAAATAAATCTATTCCCCTCAAGTCAATACAGAAGAATAGTAATACTCCCAGATGGATGATGGATAGGCTGAAACATGAAATCGGAATGAAAATAGGATTTTACGTATGAATAAAAAAAAAAACGGGGGAACACACCTTAGATCCAATTATAACGATATGGCAAAACTGATTAAAAAGAATACGCGCAGAGCAAAACGTAACTATGAAATTAAGGTTGCCAGACAAGTGAGATCCAACCCAAAGGACTTCTTTCATCTCTACAGAAAAAAAAAATAATGAAAGGATGGGCATAATTCAAAATGACGAAAATGTCACGATAGAATCGGAGGAAAAAATGAGTGAGGAGTTTAACAAATATTTTCTCTCGGTGTTTGCTAAGGAGAGGTTAGATAAGGTACCTGACTGCGATTCGATTTTCAGTGGGGATAAAGAAAGTATACTATCTAATATCAGCATTAGTAAGGTAGAAGTAGACCAGACGATTTTTTTCCAAGAGTGCTTAAAGAGTATAAATTTGAAATCTGCGACCAGTTAACAGAAATATTCAATATGTCAGTAGACACTGGTTTTGTGCCTATTGCTAGGAGGTAGGCAAACGTTGTTCCTGTTTTCAAAAAGGGAGATCAATCGTCTATATGCAAGTACAGGCCAATCAGTTTGACATCAGTTATAGGAAAAATGCTTAAATCAATAATAGTTAATAAATTCAGAGAACACATCGAGAGACATAATTTTACACTACAGTATATAAGGCGTCAGATAACAATGATAGTTACGATGGTATTTGCCTTGACTTTAGCAAAGCGTTCGACAAGGTGCCACACCAGAAGACTACTAAATAAAATCAAAACCCATGGCATAGGAGGAAGGTTGTTAGAATGGATTAGAGCTTGGATAAGTGACAGAAAACAGCGGGTCAACATAAATGGTGTAAAATCCATATGGGGTGGTGTTTCTAGTGAGGTCCCCCAGAGCTCGGTTTTGGATCTCTTATGTACATAAACGACTTGGACAATGGGATTATTAGTGATGTTAGTGGTGTTAGTAAGTTTGCGGACGACACTAAAATAGGACGGCAAATTAGGTCAGAAGACGATGCCGAGATTGTGTAGGACTATCTTAAATTTTTTCACATGGTCGGTGAAATGGCAAATGAACTTCAATATCTCAAAGTGGAGCGTGTTAAACGTAGGGATACACAACCCCGAAAATAGATATAACATAGATAATAAGTTTTTAGAGAAAATTGAGTGGGAGAGACTTGGAAGATTTAGTGACTCCTGACCTTAAATCCAGGAAACAGTGCATTAGTGCCAGGAATAAAGCAAACAGAGCATTAGGTTTCATTGCTTGGATGGTTACGAATTGAAGTGCAGAGGTAATGGTCAAACTCCATCCAGCGTTAGTTAGACCCACCCTTGACTATGCGGTACAGTTTTGGTCTCCGTCTTATAGAATGGACATCCAATTTACTAGAATCAGTACAGTAGAGAATGACCAAAATAATACATGGGCTCAGAAATTTATCTTACGAAGAGAGGCTTAGGCACTTAACTTACACTTTCAAGAAAGACGCAGAGTGCGGGGTGATCTAATAGAGGTATTTAAGTGGATCAAAGCTTTAACAAGGGTGATGCAAACAAGGTCATCATATTAAGACAACAGGGTAGGACTCGTAGTGATGGACTTAAACTGGACAAATTTATATTTAAGAAGGAAATATGCAAGAATTGGTTTACTGATAGAGTGGTCAAAAAATGGAACAGACTTAGTAACCATGTATTATATCTATTAGTTTTGAATAGATCAAGTTTGTGGCACATGACCCTCCCTGTCTAAATCCGAATTGTCTCGGGTTTAGTATATTGTTTTCCTTCAAATGTTTTGTCCATCTGTTTTTCTTATTTTTTTCACAAAATCTGGCTAATGTACTTGTAAGGGAGACTGGTCTGTAATATGTTGGGTCTTCCTTGTTTCCTCCTTTATGCATTGGTAAGATATTAGCATTTTTCAGTCTTACGGTATTTCTACTTCTTTGAATGAGCAGCTTATAACCTTATATACTTTGCCTATTAGTTCATCTACGAGTATACATTCTTTTAATATCCAGTTTGCAATTCTATACAGGCCGTGCGATTTCCTGACATAAATTTTTATTATCTAGTCCCTAACCCTCTGGGTGAACCAGGGTTAGGGCGTCGTTACCTGCGGCGAAGGTCGAGGTAAGGGCGGTTCGAATCCTGCCCCCGGCGAA
>NC_134807.1:52623252-52625752 GCF_046742065.1 Oratosquilla oratoria
CTCCACCTGCACCTTTTACCTTTTCTTCTCTACTTGATTCGCCTCCTCTTCCTCTCTTAATTTCTTTCCAAAACATCTTTTTATTACTTTCAAAATTTTCTGTCATACTCTTACCCCATTTCACATCTCTCCTCCTTTGTCTCCTTTACCTTTTAATTTACTTCTCTTTTCTTTTCTTTGTACCTCTCATATAACTCCCTCGTCCTATTTTGTAACCAATCTGTGAAAGCTCGCTACTTCTCTTCTACAACCTTCTTTGTTTCCTCATCCCACCAATCACTACCCTTCCTTTTATTCCTCCTGTCCTTCTTGTTCCACACACCATCCTTGCATACTTTGTGACTCCCTCCTTGAACCATCCCCATTCCTCCTCCACACCTAGCTCTACTCTATTCTTCACTCCCTCCCACTCCTCCTTCAGCTTCTTCTTGTACTCCTTCTCCTTTTCCTTTTCATTTAAAGAGTTCACTCTAAGCACCTCCCTACCTTTTGTCCCTTTCCTCTTTCTCCATCTATCCTCCACTCTCAACTTACCTTCCACCAAAATATGATCTGATATTCCCCCACCCTCTCCCCTTAGAACATGTACATCCTTAACTCTTCCTATCATAATCCTATTTACCACTACATAATCCATCAACGCTCTATCTACCACCCTTCCATCCACCACCCTCTCCCATGTGTACTTATGCTTGACTTTCTTCCGAAACACCGTACTTGCTATCATCAACTCTCTTTCTAGGCACATTTCCACCATCAACTCTCCACTACGATTCTTTCCTGGAACTCCACATTTCCAAACCACTCCATCAATTGGACCATTTCCTACCCTAGCATTAAGGTCTCCCAGTACTATTACATTGACATTTCTCCCTAACTCCTCTATTCACTCATTTAAATCTATCCAAAAGGCCTCCCTTTCTTCTACACTCTTCTCACTGCCAGGCCCATATGCACTTACAAACACCCACATCTCCTTTCCCAGTTTCACCTTCATCCACATTATCCTTGAGGAAACCTCCTTCCACTCCACTACACGTTTACCTATCTCTTCACTTACTAGAATAGCCACCCCTTCCCTCCCTCGCCTTCTCTTCACTCCTGATAACCTCCCACTTACACTCCCAAACTTACACTCACCCTTCCCTTTCAACTTAGTTTCACTCAAAGCCAACACACCCATCTTTCTTCTCATAAACATACTACCTATCTCTTCCCTTTTACTCTCATCTGTACCACATCCATGCACATTAAAAGACCCAAACCTTAGGGTGCTGGTCGGAAAATTCCCGGACCCTCTTATGCCTTTACTTTTTTTTTTTTTTTTAGGAATGTCCCCTGTGGGGCTACAAGGAGAAGGATGTCTATTCCCAATCCCCGTCCCTTTCTTCTCACCTCTATATATATATACATATATATATACATATATACATATATATATATATATATATATATATACATATATATAATACTGATGACCCACTTTCGGAGAAGAATAAGCGAAGATATAGAGATCTGTATATTTCGATCACTTACTGTGATCCTCTTCAGCAGATATGAATTACAGAGTAGAGAACAGTGTGTATTTATACTAAAACAGTGAGGTAAGCTAGAAGGGACGGGGGCTCAGGTCACTAGTCCGGCGTGCATGTGTGGATCTTGGTAGCTCAGGTCACGTGCCCGGCGTTGTGTGGACCTTGGTGTCTTTCGTCCACCGTTAGTGTAGATGATAACATTTTATTTATAGCAAAAGAGGAAATACAATCTGGTGACCATTGACCATAGGAAATGTTATAATTTGGAAAATTGTTTATTAGGGAGGATTCTACAATTTTTCTTCTGAAACTACATTTGGATTTGTAAATTATTTTAGCATCGTCCCAATTTATCCGGTGGTTTTTGTTGACGACGTGCTGAAATACCGCGGAATTTTCCTGCCCGTATTTAACAGAGTTCTTGTGCTCCTTGACCCTGGTAGTGAGATCTCGACCTGTCTGTCCCCAATATACATCCTTGCAATCTAAACAAGGTAATTTGTAAACTCCAGGAGTTGTATTACTCTTGGATCTATGATGTATATTGACAACTTTACTGAACAAATTGTTGGGATAATTGAAGATAAAATTTACCTTTTCCTTTGGTATCAAATGAGACAAGTCATTAATTGATTTATTAAAAGGTAACTTTATGCATCTATTATCCCAATTATGATTCAAGGTGGAATGGGAATCTGTTTTATGAAAACTAATTTTGGCCTTACTGAGAGCTTTTTGTAAAAACCACGGCGGGTATCCTAATTTAGTTAGTTGGTTTCTTACTGAATTTAGTTCCAATTCTAAATATTAGGAGCTACAAATTCTCAATTCAGTAAGAAACCAACTAACTAAATTAGGATACCCGCCGTGGTTTTTACAAAAAGCTCTCAGTAAAGCCAAAATTAGTTTACATAAAACAGATTCCCATTCCATATATATACTGTATATATATATATATTTATGTA
>NC_134807.1:52628252-52653252 GCF_046742065.1 Oratosquilla oratoria
TGTGTGTGTGTGTGTGTGTGTGTGTGTGTGTGTGTATATATATATATATGTATGTATGCTTCTCTTAGTCTCGTTCTTTAGATTCCTTATGCTTATTCTCCCTTAATTTGTTTGTGACTTTAGTGACTAAGGCATATTCTATTCATCTCATGGATGAATCTGTGGGAGTCTGGATTGGTCGCCTATTTCATTCGGTTTTGTTCTTCAATTGCATGATAAAATAATTGGCATTAGAGTTTAGAAGAGTTATAATTTGAAGCTAGGTACGATAAGTAGAGAATAAAAAAGGATCCTACGGAAACGATGTTCCTTTCCTGTGTTCTGTAATAGATATATAAATACAGTGCTCCATGTACTTGAGTATTCATATTGCTCTACGGAAAACCCTACAGTGATGGAATTTTCGCTACTGGATGTGATCTTTACAATATATGTCTGGAAAATGCCAAATTTCAATTAGTCCTCTCTCTTCCTTGTGTGGTTTGGATGCAAACACAATATCATTCAGTGGGAGAAAAAACTTTTACAAAGTAAAGTGAAATCGACACCGTTCGCAATGATTACCTTTTTCATATATTTAAATTTGACCGGCAACAGGCAAATTTTATTCAGAAAGGATATTCGGATTAGATTGAAAAATTATTTGCCTGCCAAAAGTTTTTGGACTTACTTATGTTAGAACAGAATATTCAGTGGAGTTTGATTTGATCTTCGATGGCTAATCCGGAGCGCGTATAAGAAATTACGTTTATGGTAGCAGTTAAACGCCTCTTTACATAAGCTCCTTACCTCAGAGAAGAATCATAGGATTTTTTTTCTTCTATAAAAACAGAGAAGTTTTATGATTTTTCTTCAGGAATAGTGACAAGAGACGAAGCACACGTGCCTGGAGGGTCTCTGGAAGTCAAACGAACAATAATTAATATTTGTTTGACCGCACTCCCAGGCCAAATGATGTCGGTTTTTGTTTAGTGGTTCGGGCAGCAAATTGGGGAAACCACAGCGATTAGTTGGCTATAATTTATAGCTTAATGGCAGTGGTTTTCCACGTCTACCCTGTGACTGCGTGGCAGGCCTGTACCTTGCCTGAATATAATCGCTTGATTGTCTCCATATGACAACCACCACGAAAACTTAGTTGACTCCTTTGTCGACTGGAAACATATTAGCCAAAAACTAGAGATATGATTATTTCCTGGAATTTGCCGCAGGTTTCTAACTGGTAGAAATAAATTTTAATTTTTTTTTAAAAGATAATGCCGGGATTTATTATCATTCTCATTATTTTGTGTATTATCTAACTAATCTATTTTCATTAGCATGTCTTTATTTGTTTGTCTATTTATGTATTCATTCATTTTTCTATATATTCAAACATTCATCTGTTAGGTTATCTATATTTTATATATTGTCTCATTATAGATTCATCATGAACTCTTACAAATTATATTGTAGACCATCTCCATTGTGTCACACTCCACCATACACGCTGACTCCCTATTCTGTATTTGCGGCCCTTTAACCAACATGATCGGCTATTCATAATCTCACTTGGCAGAACCGACCATATATCCTCAGTTGGATTCCCAGCCATACAAATGTCGTAGATTAAGACACAATGTGTATCCTGGTTCAACATGTATACAGTGTCTCATGAGCAGCTACAATTCACGTTCAGACCTCATTGCAGTTGCTCAAAAATAGAAGAAATCATCTCTAAAGGTTTACAGTTGAACATCGCGTAACACTGACGAACCAGAGTTCCTTACTGACGTTCTGGTATGCAAGTCCTGGTGAATATGAGCCACGAAGGAGCACGCGCAGAAATTGCCGCGTACATGTATACATAACTTCCTGGGTAGCAAAATTCAGCTAGAAAATAAATGCATCCAAGGATTCACAACCATTTTGTATCAGATGACATTTACAACCAAGATCTATACCTTGGTGACAACTGCGCCAGTGCCTCACTCCCTGCAACTATATACGATTATGCAGGAGTCACCCAATAATACCACAATACCGCTATGTTCGGTTCTGCATTTCGAAACAACTATCATAAAATATAAAAAGAATTGCCATATTGGTAACTCTAAACAGAATACTCTTAAATACAATTTAATACCATTAACAAAATAAATAAATATAATGAGGAACAACAAGACGCTGTCACCGATGTGGAGGTGCTGTCTCAACCCATTGCCTTTTACCCGAGTAGTATAGTGGAGAGCAGGGATAACCCTTCATCCATGAGGTTGTAGAATAGTAGAGGCGATATATGGGTTTTGGAGAGCCAAGACCAATAGGATCATCCAGAAGATTTTCTGTGACAGGTGCGGTAGCAAATACTACAGTAAGACGTATAGAGGATTAAAGAACAGACTCTGGGAACAGAAAGCAGACATTAGATACCACCGGAAAAGAAACTGTAGTGAACCACATCGACACCGAGGTACATTTGTCAAAATTAGTCATTTCACATAGCCAACTAGAACAGCATCAAAAGGACCGGAGATCTGAAATGTAAACAAGCTACAGTGACACGAACGAATCGCCAGACCACATAACTCAGTTTAGATGTTTAATTACTTTATGCATTTCAAAATATCATTATCATTTTCATTTTGATCATTCTCAGCTGAAATTATTGACTCTCTAACGGTAATAAACGAAGACACCGTCCACTGGAGGAGGTCTTATTTACAAAAACCCATCACAAATCTTGTACACAATTCCTTTGAGGAAGCTTATCTACGCATACGCACACACACACACACACACACACACACACACACACACACACACACACACACACACACACACACACACACACACACACACACACACACACACACACACACACACACACACACACACGCACACACACACACACGCACACACACTCACACACACACACACACACACACACACACATACACACACACACACACACACACACACACACACACACACACACACACACACACACACACACACACACACACACACACACACACACACACACACACCTATACATATATATATATATATATATTTCCAAACAGAAATGTAGTAGCACATTTGTAAATGACACGCAGGAAGCCCACAGTCGGAGAAAATAAACTTCGAATAAAGAAGAATCCTATATTTCGGCTATCAAGTTGTCACCGCTCCTTTAAGGTTATCCTAAAAATTCCATTCAGTAATACCATCAGTTTTTCTACCAAGTTGTTTCCTCATGAGCGTCTCACTATTGCCTATCGCTATCCTAACACCGTGCGTAAGCAAATTGTGAACGTTCAACAAAAACCGAAGGAAGTAGAGTCACCTGGTGTTTATTGTTTGCCCTGCCAAGATTGTGATTTGATTTACTTGGGTCAAACCGGGAGAGACTTGAACACTAGATTGGCAGAACAGAAAAGGTCAATTAGGTATGGGCAAGAAAATTCGGCTGTATTTCTTCATGTCAAAAATAAGAATCATTCTTTCAATTGGGGTAAGGCCAGATTAGTGCTCAAGTCCCACTGCGGTTTCAGGAGAAAAATAGTTGAATCAGCATTAATTGAGGAATGCCCCAATATTAATATATCTAAAGGGCAGTGGACTCCTGACATTATTTCACGGGCGGCGGTTAGCAGACTGGTACGGAGCTTACAACCCCCCCTCACTTCACCCTCTCCCTCCTCCGCCACCCCATTTTGGCCCGCGCCTGAGTGATGCCATCTGCCCACATTCCTTCTCTTTTCTGTAGCTTATAAGTCCCCTCTGTCCTCTGTCTTATGTACTTTCCTGAAGAGGGCTACAGTTGATAGCCGAAATATAGGATTCTTATTTATTCGAAGTTTATTTTCTCAGACTGCGGGTTTCATGTGTGTCATATATATGTATATATATATATATATATGTGTGTGTGTGTGTGTGTGTATATACATATATATATATATACATATATGCATATATACATGTATATATATATATATGTGTGTGTGTGTGTATATATTATATATATACATATATTATGTATATACATACATATATATATGTATATATGTATACATACATATATATATATGTATATATATATATATATATATATATATATATATATATATATATATATATACCAACGGCTCGTCCCCCTTACAAGGGAGGTAGCCCCCCCCCCAAAAAAAAAGGCATGAAAACCACTCCCACCCATTCCATCCCTAACATGCTCCACTCCCCTCTACCCTCTTCCCTCTTTCTTATCTTAGCACCTCCTTGATGACGGGTCATCCTTGTATCTCACCCATTGCCCTGGGTCGGAAACAGTGTCGTAAGACACAGCACAAATTCACAGCAGAGAAAAAGAGAAGACGGGGAGATTTCCCTTCGGGCTGCGTCAATTTATTTTTCACACATACTCCCTCACCCTCCATCCCCCACCCATTCATTTTCATGTATTATAGCATCATCTATACACAATCATTCCCTATTCATCTCCTGTCTTGTCCCATCCTTCCCTAACAGACATTCCCCTCTTCCTGAATACCTCTTTTACCCCATCTATTCATCTCATCCTTGGTCGCCCCCTCATGTTCACTCCTTCCACCTTTGCTTTCCACACCTTTTTTACTAGTCTTTCTTTACTCATTCTTCCTGTATGTCCAAACCATCCCATTACACTTTCATCAACTCTATCTCCCAACTCTCTTTCCACCCCCATTCTCCTCCTAACCTCCTCGTTTCTCATTCTATCCAGCCTAGTAACCCCTATCATATTTCTCAGGCACCTCATCTCAAACACATTCAAACTCCTCCTCTCTCTCTTATGTTCCATGTTTCTGCCCCGTACAGTGCTGTCGGCACAATCACTCCTTCATACAATCTCCTCTTAGCATCCATTCCCAAATGTTTATTTCTCATTACACTTTTTAATCCACCAAGGCATTTACTCGCTTCTCTCAATTTACAATCTACCTCCATCTCTACTCCTCCCTTTCCTGCCACATTTGCACCCAAGTATCTAAAACTATTCATTTCCTCCAGTCTCTCTCCCTTAATACTGACTTCTACTCTGCTACCAGTTCCTCCTCTTGTAATCTCATCTACTTACTTTTACCCACATTTATCTTCAACTTCCTTCTTTAGCACATTTTCCCAAACTCTGTCACTAACTTCCTCAATCCCTCCTCTGATCCTGCTACAAGTGCAGTGTCGTCAGCAAACAACAACTGGCTTATCTCCCACTTTTCTCCAATTTCTCTAACCATCTCCAACCCCCGACACATTACCCTTGCATTTACCTCTCGCACCACCCCATCCATGTATAAATTGAACAGCCAAGGCAACATAATACATCCCTGACGAAGTCCCACCTTTACCTCAAACCACTCACTCTCTTCATTTCTGATTCTAATACAAGCTCTACTACTCTCGTAAAAACTCTCGACTGCTCTTTAAAGCTTTCCTCGTATACTATTGTTATTGTTGTTGGCATCCTACTGTCTCGGGAAACAATAGAGTTCGCGCCTTTATTTGTGTGTGTTTTGTTCAGTTCATGGTTGAGAGGCATCGCCTGCTGTGGCTGTAGAGTCTAATTCTGGAACGGCAGGCTCTGTTACAGTTGTCACAGGTGAGGTCCACTGTGTGGGAGCTGCTGCTAGTTTCTGCCGTTTGCGCTCTCTTTTCTCCTCCCACTGGTCCTCTCTCCTCTTCTTGCTAGTTTGAATGCCTGTCTTAACAGCATGCTTCAGCTGCTGCCGTCAGCTGCCACGGCTTCCAATTTTCCGTGTTGATGTCGCCTGCCTTCAGATCACTTTTGACAACGTCCTTGTAGCGGAGGATAGGCCTTCCTGCAGGTCTATAGCTAGTGGCAAGCTGTAAGAGGCCGGTAGATAGAGGTAGACATTTAAGTAGATAGAGGGGTAGGTGAAACGATATGTAAATTTTATATTCATCTTATATTCGGTTGTCATGAAAAATGGCCGACTGTAAGTTGCAGAGTTGCATATTTCGCTTACCGCCTAAAGTTTGTAAACATTGGTTAAGGTAGCGATCATAGGTGCTGATGTGACGAAATGTAAACATAAAGCCTGTTCTGCTTGTGTCAGAAGTGCTTGCGTAAACAGTATTGCTTGAGACAGTATAACAGTCTTTCTGATTGGAGAAAAGGGTGGAGGAGGAGAAAAATTATTGGTGCATGGAGGTAAAGTCACGCCCTAAAAGGATGGCACTTATTTGTAACGTTGAAAGTTATTGGTTGAATTAAACTGTAACGACGGACCAAACTTGGCTTGGTGGAAGTAAGAGGATCTCAGGTGGGATTACTCAGGTGTATCTAAGAAAATGCGTTGTACCAGAATTCGTGAAGAAAATAAAGAAAATTTGAATTAATTTAATTCCCCTTCGTTTATTGAGTAATGGAACTTGACTAAAAGTCTACGTTATGGAAGAGGCATGGGGCCTATAGACGAGTGACTTACAATACTACAATAATAAAAAGAAAATGAAGAAAGTTGAAAGTGAAAGAAGAATTACAATATTACAGAAGGGAACAGAAAGTGTTGGTGGAAGCGGAGATAACACAAGCTTTCCATACAGCACATTCATTGGTATTCGGTCACTGTCCATTCGACTAACATTACCGAGCCATTTCAATCGCCTCTCCCACAGTGCCTTCCTATCTACCCTGCCATAAGCCTTTTCCAAATCCATAAAAGCTCAAAAACATTCTTACCTTTTCCGAAAGTTTTCTTACATATCTGTCTTACCACAAAAATCTGATCCACGCAACCTCTACCTGTCCTAAGCTCTCACTGTTCCTCACCAATTACTCCCTCTATTCCTCTCCTAATCCTTTCAATCAAGACCCTCACACAAGCCTTCCCAACTGTACTTAACAAGCTGATCCCTCTGAAACTACTACACTCACAATTTTCCCCTTTTCCCTTGTAAAGTGGAATTATACAGGCACTTCTCCAGTCCTCCGGTACTCTACCCTCTCACAAACAAACATCAAATAACCTCACCAACCATTCCACTATTATTGTATCTCCTTTTTTTAGACATTCTGTATGACACCCAACCAACCCAGGTTCCTTACCTGCCCTCACCATCTTAACAACTGCCCTCACTTCATCTTTCCTTATTTCTCCTCCATATTCCTCACTCATCCCGGTCGTTTTCTTAGCGTTTTCCACGGCAACTACCTTTCCCTCCCTATCCTCCTTCACATTTAGCAAATCCTTAAAATACTATGCCCATCTTCCTCTTACTGCCGTCCCCTCCATTATCATCTCTCTATATGCAACTTTGCCTTTTCTTCTCTACTTAATTCACCTCCTCTTCCTCTCTTAATTTCTCTCCAAAATATATATTTTTATTATTTTCATTTTTTTCATACTCTTACCCCATTTCACATCTGGTCTCCTCTTTGCCTCCTTTATCTTGTGCTTTACTTCTCTTTTCTTTGTACCTCTCATATGATTTTGTCATCCTATTTTGTAATAAATCTGTAAATGCTCGCTTCTTCTCTTCTACGTCCTTCTTTGCATCCTCATCCCACCACTCACTACCCTTCCTTCTTTTTCCTCCCGTCTTCCTTGTTCCACACACCATCTTTGCATAGCTTTTGACTCCCTCCTTGAACCATCCCCATTCCTCCTCTACTCCTAGCTCCACTCCATCCCCCACTCCTCTCCCAGCTTCTTCTTGTACTGCTTCTCCTTTTCTTTCTCATCTGAGCAGTTCACTCTAAGCACCTCTCTACCTACTACCCTTTTCCTATTTCCCCATCTATCCTCCACTCTCAACTTACTTTTCACCAAAAAATAATCTGATATTCCTCCACTCTCACCCCTTAGAACATATACATCCTTAATTCTTCCTACTATTCTCCTGGTCACCACTATAAAGACATTAACAATCTATCTACCACCCCTCCATCTACCACCCTCCCTTATGTGTACTTATGCTTGACTTTCTTCCTAAACAATGTATTTCCTATCATCAACTCTTTAGACACATCTCTACCATCAACTCTTCATTACGATTTTTTGCTGGAACTCCACACTACCCAACAGCTGCGTCTATGGGTTTATTTCCTACTCTAGAATTAAGGTCTTCTAATACCACTACACTTACATTTTACCCTAAACCCTCTAGCCACTCATTTGAATCTATCCAAAAAGCTTCCCTTTCTTCTACACTCTTCTCACTACTAGGCCCATATGCGCATACAAAAATTCACATCTTCCTTCCAAGTTTCACTTTCATTCACATTAACCTTGAAGAAACCTCCTTCCACTCCACCATACGCTTACCTATCTCTTCACTTACTAGTATAGCCACCCCTTCTCTCCCTCGTCCTCTCTTCACTCCTGAAATCTTCCCAAATACACTTCCAAACTCAAATTCGCCCCTTCTTTCCAACTTAGTTTAACTCAATACCAATACATCCATCTTTCTTTTCACAAACATACTGCCTATCTCTTACCTTTTACTTTCATCTGTACCATATTCACATACATTAAGAGACCCAAGCTTTAGGTTACTAGTTGGAAAACTCCTCCAAGACCCTCTTATACCTTTACTTTTTTAGGAATATCCCCTTTGGGGCTACAGGGAGAAGGATGCCTAGTCGTATCTCCGTCCCGTATTTGTCGCCTTTTATTAGTCTAGTGGAAATACTTGGTGGCAATATTCTTGTTCCCCACCATAGGGTTCGATAAAATAAGGAAATTGATATTCAGAAAAATGGTACAGGACAGTAACAAGAGAAAGGGGACAGCATAACGGAGGGGCAGACATAGTATGATAAAGTATCATTATTTCTCTATGATTAGAAATTTCCCTTACCACAGACAAAATGATGTATGACTCTGGTCCATAGGGGTGCCCCATATATACCCTAAAGTATGAGCTGCATGCTACTTAGCAGCTTTTAACCCCACCATAACATGCAGCCAATACCCCTGACGGGGTGGTATATACATACCGGTATATATATATATATATACATATATATATATATATATATATATATATATATATATATGTATGTATGTATATATATAAACTTAAACCCACTCTCGGAGAAAGATAAGCTGAGATACAGAGTAAACCGCACATTTCGACCTCTAACTGTGGTCCTCTTCGGTAATAACTGCTGAAGAGGACCACAGTTAGTGGTCGAAATATATGGTTTACTCTGTATCTCAGCTTATCTTTCCCCGAGAGTGGGTTTAAGTTTTATTTTACTGTTACGTCACGACATCTACGTTACTTGATATATACATATACACACATATATATATATATATATAAATATATATATATATTTATACATATATATATACAGATAGATGCAAACTGAGTTAAACACAACGGTATTATCACAACTATTCATTTTCTTTCCAATGTTTTCAATTCTCCTCACTATAGTTCTCACTTTGGTAGGATGAGCACAAACGAGATGTCTAATGTTATCCATTTTAATAACACACAAGTTGACGTTTCGATTTCAAGGAGTCGTTCTCATAGTAATAAATTACAAATCAACACAACACAATCGAACAGGCACAGAACAACTACATTTTCACAGAATGAACAATACGACGCGTTTCCATATACCTTATAAGCAAGTTCTAAGGTGACAAGCACAGGCTTACAATAATGTGTGGGCTGTCGACCTGACCCGAATTGATCTTCTCAGAGGAGGGAGAGGGGTATACGTATCTTGTGCTTCGTATTTGAACGATACTTTCCATATTCTTGTATTCATGTAACGGTCCCATTGACCCAACTGCCCATTCTCTTTTGTGTTTATTATTGCCTGTAGATATTTTCATGTTATTAATAATTTCGTTTACTAGTGTTACCGCTAGTTTAATATTCCTTTCCTGGAATCTTCTTTGTTACTTTTACTTCTAGTCTTACGAATTATCTAGGCCCTGACCAGATAATTCAGTCCTACAGTGGCTTCTAGAAGTGAGCTGGTTCTTAAGCACTTATCCGTTACAAGTAACGTCTCTTCACATAACCAGCCCATCCGTAACAGTACCCCCTAGTGGTACATTTGCACTTTTCAGGAGGTACATTAGGTGTGAGAGAATAACCAATACCGTACAATATATGATATAACCTGCTTTCAGATATGTATGTGATGGATAAGAATATTCTATAAACTTCCTGATTCTTATATAACCTACATATGTAGATTTCTTTAAAGAATAATATTAAAGCATCGATTTTATCCCCCCCCTCCTTTGGTTTTTAAGGGTACACGGGAATAAAATGGTTGGGAACTCCTCCTTTATTAGATCATACGGCACATTTCGTCTTTCCAGAAATTATAAGTTAAGGTGCCTATTCCTGTCTTCGTATGGTAAACCTCTAAGCCCTTGTCTCGTTTTGGTCATTCTACTCTGTACTGATTCTAATGAATTGATACCCAATATATAGAACGGAGAAAAAAAAATGTACCACATAGTCAAGGATGGGCCTAACTTTCGCCACATGGGGTTTGATTACGTCTGCACTTTAGTAGACTTGCCAATTTCACGATACGGTTGATAATTCTAACTTTTTTTAGCGTTCTTCGCTGGCAAGTCAGCACCCAAAGTCGCATTCTACTTTGTATTTGTCAGCTGGGCTTCATTCAAAAAGTCTGGTCTCGCTGAGCACCGCGTTCTGAACGCTGGATCTTTTCAGTTCTCTTGCAAATTGTGCCAATCGTCTTTCTGGTATTTTAATCTTTGAGGTGTCTATGAGTGTACATATGTTCTAATGGTAGTATTTTCTCTGCCGACCACAGTCATGGGTTCCCTACCTACTGCGGTTGACAGACCAGGTTAAAGTGAAGCAGATTATATTTAGAGCACCTTTTCTCATGTTATGGAAGTGAGCAGAGCGATTTATTTAGGAAAATTACAAAAATACCCATAAGGGTGTCGGGCACTGCTGCTGCTTCGATTCAACAGTGTGCAGGGTTGCAATTGCCAGCTTCCAGTATTTCTCATCTGATAGGTAACACCACTTGCCTATCACCACACGACTTTAGGTTGAGTGCACTTTGATAAGATAAGACGATGCACCAAGTTGCGCATGCGTTCAATCATAGTGTGCTGTATAGTCGTCAGCCTTATTCCCTTTTCATCTGTGTTCCACCAAAATCCAATGGCAAGGTGAGCCTAGATAACTGGAGATGAGAATAGTACAGTGGACATTCTGTATATACACATGAGTGTGTGTGCGTATAAATCCATAATGTATGTACATGTGCACGTATTATGTACGTGCTTATATACATTGATATATACATACACACATACATACATATATACGTACACATGTACATACAATTATGCGATCATACCTACACATACACATATACAGCCATACATACATTTATGAATACATACATACATACATACATACATACAGTACATACATACATACATTAAGTAGGAATTCGACAGTAATGCTAGTCCTGTTCAGTTTTTACTAAAGGTTTTGAAGCTTTCGAGTGATACCTTTCCTGGAACGTGTAAGGTCGTGTAATTAAAGTCCAAAAGACTTTTGAAATAATTCTTAATCTTTGATACGTCTTTCAACTACATATGGTCATCCTCAGGGAGGAAGGTTTAGGATTAGATTTGCTACAACTAGGTCAGACCACTTGATTCCGCGGGATTTATTTTTCTAGAGTTAAAGAAAATTCTGCAGGAAAAACAGATCATATTTGTGTATGAAATTAACTATTGCCAGAAATGTCTTTTTATGAGTTCTTTGTCTATCGATGCTAAGTAGTCAAGGAGAGGAGAGGTGACCGACGTCAATGATCAATTATGAAAAGAGGTGATGAAAAGGGTCAGAGACAGCTGAGTAGAAAAGACGAAAGATGTAAACTGAAATGAGATGGAGTCTAACAGAAAGTTGGAAATGAAGAGAATTTTAGTAAAAGAGAAAGCATGTGTGTTCGCGCTTGTGGGCATGTTACTGCTTTGTGGATTGTATTTATATTTCCTTTGAGAAGTGAGTTTATTTTATTTTCAGAGTGTAGAAGTGACAAATTACATTTGAACTAATAATGATACATATTAGACACGATTTCTCGTGTATGCAAGTGGGGAGATGGTGTAGAAGACAAATAGTATGTACGGTGAGGTCTGGATATTATACATTATATTAGCTGTTTATGCTTGGAAAGTAGCATGATGAAATGGGTGGCAACGTTTTGAATCTTTTGATGGGATTAGTTGTTTGTGGGATATGTCATCTGGCTCGAATCAGGAAATTGTTCTAGGTTTGAAGCATTCCAGTCTACCCAGTATAGCTTTAACCTCTTCCATACGATTCATAGGGCGCGAGTGGGTATATGAGGATGCCGGTGTAGGCGTCTTGGTTACGTCTATTTTGTAGTTGGAGCTCAGTGACACCCGAATTCTGTGAACTGGCTTGATCACGTATTCTGTGTTTATTATTAGTGAAAGAGAATGAGTAATACAGTAGTGATTTTATATTCTATAACACGAGTATTGCGATGCATCTAATGCATCTAATGCTGCTCGCAAGAATTTGACTCGTATTGAAGAGGTTAACACTCGATCTTTGTTCGTGAAAATGTGCTACCTAGCACATTGGAGTGATCTACTGGGATGTTTGTGTTATCTTAGGAGGAATTTTCGTGATTGTTCTATTGATTCTGCTGCAATGAAAGTAGACAGCTTTGCATTTCGACGCGTTGATCTTAATTTAACAATACTGCTACCATGCCTGTACCCCGTCAAGTATTTTCTGCATTATACGTAAAGCTCCCTCTAGTATATTGTGTGTTTTAATTTATTTGTGACGTCCATATACGAAAGAACATGGGATCATTAATATACAATATAGGTTATAAAGAGCGGGGCAGACACATAGCTTTGAGGTCCTAGGTTCAAAAGATTCATATTGTCCAAGTAATTGTAAAGTAACCGTGTGAATTCTTGGGCAAAATAGTGATACAAATTGCGCCATATTGTGACATTTATTTACTTCTCTCTCGACAGTTTACCTCTATCTCCTTCCTCCTTTCCCTGCTATATGTGACTCTAAATATTTAAAACTGTCCACTTCCTCTAACCTCTCTCCTTTGAGACTTATATCTAGATTACTGGCACCTTCACCCCTTGTAGATCCCATTACTTTGTTTTACTCAGACCCCCCTCTGATTCAGCCACAAAAGTAGTGCCACCAGCAAACATTACTGGTTCATCTCCCACTGGCTTCCACTCTAATCATGTAATGGTGAACTTTCTTGTATTCTTATATATATTTTCCCGTTGTTTATTTATTGATATATATGTATAATTATTATATTTTTGTAATCGAACCATGTGTTCGTGTATTGTTTACCCGCGAATTCGTGGCGAAGCCAAGCGACGCCAGTCTTTTGATAGTCGCGGAAGTGAGTGCACGTCAGTGCTTGAATAAACACTATACATTGAATTGTGTTATTTAGCCACCCTTACATTTGGTGGCAGCGGACAAAACATTTTATATTGTATGTTGTGTTAATGTATAGGGTGTGCTGTTGACACATTTCGTCCCACACTTTTCTTGTGCCGCTTTTGTATTTGTGGTGTGTGGGTTCTCTCTCTCCATCTCTCTCTTTTTTTTTTTTTGGGGGGGGGGTATGTTGTGTTCTCCAGTCTCGGTCATCCATATTTTTCTTTTTGTTTGCTCGGTGGGGTCCCCGAGTGGTGGTGGCCGAGCTATGTAATGGTGACCTTTCTTGTATTTTCATGTATATTTTTCCGTTGTTTATTTATTAATATATATGTATAATTATTATATTTTTGTAATCGAAACATGCGTTGCCTTTCTGTGGACCGAAAAACTCACCGTGCCATTGTCCTTTCTCCAGATTAGTACGTCTAAGAAAGGTAGCTTTTTGTCCACCTCGTGTTCCACTGTGAACTCAGTGGACTCGGACATTCAGTTCACAGTGGAACACGAGGTGGACAAAAAGCTACCTTTCTTAGACGTACTAATCTGGAGAAAGGACAATGGCACGGTGAGTTTTTCGGTCCACAGAAAGGCAACTAACAAAAATGACCTTATTCATTACTTCTCGGCACACAGTGAGAGAACCAATAGAGGAGTAATAATTGGATTTTTTCTTAGGGCATTCCGGGTATGCAGTGAGGAGCATATTGATAGAGAGGTCAAATATATTTTTAAAGTCTTCACAGATCTCAGGTACCCGGAAGGATTGTTACACAGCTTGAGAAAAATAGCACTCAGAACATTGGATAAAAAGGATGAGGTTAAGGAAGATAAGGAAGGTGACTTCATCGTGGTTCCCAGTTCCAAACACACGGAAGAATTAGGACACCTACTACGCAACACAGGATTGAAGATTGCCAGCTCATCCAGCATGAAAATTGGCGAAATAGTGAGAGGTAAGGAGAGAAAAGACAACATCACTAATAGCGTGGTATACAAAATACCATGTAGCAGCTGTGAATTGAGCTACTTTGGAGAAACTGGGAGAGGTCTACGCAAGCGAACATACGAACACAAGAACGACCTAAAAGCCCACCGCACTTCCAACGCATTGGTGGTTCATTTGGACCAACTTGGACACCTTCCCAACTGGAGCGGGGTAGAGATTTTACAACAGGGGTTAGAAAAGAAAAAGAGGAAACTAGTTGAGGCAGCATATATAGCATCTCAGCCTTGCCTTAATCACAGGGACGGATTCATCAAACTGTCTCAAATGTCCGGACGACTCATCCGCCGGGAGATGAGGAAACAAGCGGACTCGAGTGGCGTGGGTTAGCAGGAACGCGGACATGAACGCGTGTATATATATGTTGATTTTATGCTTATGTACTCATACTCTGAAGAAGTCCTGTTAAGGACGAAACGTCAGTAAATTTACACTCCAACATTACTCGGTGTTTATCTCACCACCCTTCCACTCATATATACATGTATATATGTGTATATATATATATATATATACATATATATCTGTATATGTATATATATATATGTATATACATATATGTATATATGTGTATATATATACATATATATATATACATATATATATATATGTAGGCTATCCTACATTTAGATAACATCAAACAAGTTCCCAGTGGTCTTGACATGCACAATATTCCTTCTTCGCCCCTCGCACAACCAATAGACACGACCGAGACTCTACCACTCCACCGATCCCTACATCTCGTTATAGCTTCAGAAATAGAATTGTATAAGTCTCTTTAGCCCCAACAAAAATCCAGGCATCTATTTTCAAACCAATGTTTATCATTCATGTTCATCTTATGCCATAACCAAGTATCTCCCTTCTATATGTGCAGATCACCATTGCCTTCACCTAGGCACACCCCTCTTTCTTCTATCTCCTTAACCCGTTAACTCCGATATGCCGCTCGTGAGGCAGTACCGGGAAGAACCGATATGCCGCCCGGGCGGCACGATATTCAACCCCTTACAGAAATCGCGCTAGATTTGGTAGCGCTTTCATACTTTTAGGGAAGTTTGTCTGACTTATCAACACTGCCGAGAGAATGCTACGATGCCAGTTAGTGCTTTCATACACGCGGTAGAGCGTTGATACACGTGGTGACTCGGGAGTGCTTTTTGCATCTTATTTATCGGGATTATCTACCTCAATCAGTGTGATATTAGTGTAAACAAGCCTCAAGGAACTAAGAGAAAGTTTTTGTATGTGTGGGCGTGGTTGCGCAAAAACAACACATTACGCAATAGTGTGTACAATATCAGCCATGTACAGAAAGACTCATACACCTTCAACCACTCTTCCTCGTCGCCAAATCCACCAAATAATTTCTTCTGTACGTTTATGGTGCCCCTAAGAACTTGCTCTATCTATCTGGTGCAAAAGGTGCTTGAAACCAAACTGGGCTGATACCAACCATCGTACAGGATCTTCTGAGCACGCCGTAGCACGCCGGCCCGAGTCTGGTAGTAAAAGTTGCCGCTACTGATTCTCGCACCAGATCTAAAACATCCGACCTTTCTCATGGCCATCCTAGAGTGGGTATATGATTTTTATGTGTCTTGGCCGATGCGCCTGAGTATTCCAAAGAAGTTAAGCATAATTTTATTCAAATTGGTAAGATTCGAGTTTTCGGTCATAAATTCGTCATCAGAGACGAATTGATTTGAGGGGTCGTCGGATTTTACAGGTTGATAGTTCGTGCACCAAGCCTATGTGGATTTCCGATCTCAAGAAGGTGTCGCGAGGACGGACACTGGTAGCGTATGCCGAGCAACTGTTGACGTCTAGACCTCCTAGAAGACGTAATCTACTACCAAAATCTCCTAGATCTTCATCTACTGCCTCTACACATCTATCAGCACGCATATATGCATTTCGGTGCATATAGGAGTCAACGGGTAGTCGACCTCACTTTGTCACGGAAGGGTCATTCCGCGGTCAACTCGCTATTGTTCGGACCAGGGCGTCAACCTTCCAACTAGCAGCTGGACGCCGGTATCGACACCTCACCAAACCTAAGCGATATTTCCATTTATATTAAAATCTCTTTTCCTACAGGATATGTCCATCCTGTCCAAAACCTCGCATAAAATATAAAACAGTGTACATATGTATAGGCTATTGTAAAGTATCTGAAACCTTTCCTGATCTCTAATATTTGCTGAAACAGCACCTTGTATATAAATAATATTTCGTCGGCAACCTAGCCACGACTCATGTATATAAACACCTGTTACAAAATAAAGAAGACGAAGACCCAAGAGAGAGAGCTACGCTGATCCGCCGTTTCTCCAAACGCCGCTCAAAATATCAAGCCACGTTACCACTGTCTTTTCAACTTATATTCATATGTTAGACCTTAGATACAAGGCCAACATGTGTGTGTGTGTGTGTGTGTGTGTGTGTGTGTGTGTGTGTGTGTGTGTGTGTGTGTGTGTGTGTGTGTGTGTGTGTGTGTGTGTGTGTGTGTGTGTGTGTGTGTGGGTGTGGGTGTGGGTGTATTCATATACATCATGGTTAAAAAAGGTAGTAACACTTGTGTGTGTGTGTGTGTGTGTTTGTGTGTGTGTGTGTGTGTGTGTGTGTGTGTGTGTGTGTGTGTGTGTGTGTGTGTGTGTGTGTGTGTGTGTGTGTGTGTGTGTGTGTGTGTGTGTGTGTGTGTGTGTGTGTGTGTGTGTGAGTGTGTTCAACTACATCATGGTTAAAAAAGGTAGTAACACTTGTGTGTGTGTGTGTGTGTGTGTGTGTGTGTGTGTGTGTGTGTGTGTGTGTGTGTGTGTGTGTGTGTGTGTGTGTGTGTGTGTGTGTGTGTGTGTGTGTGTGTGTGTGTGTGTGTGTGTGTGTGTGTGTGTGTGTGTGTGTGTGTGTGTATTCATATACATCATGGTTAAAAAAGGTAGTAACACTTGTGTGTGTGTGTGTGTGTGTGTGTGTGTGTGTGTGTGTGTGTGTGTGTGTGTGTGTGTGTGTGTGTGTGTGTGTGTGTGTGTGTGTGTGTGGGCGCGCGCGCGCGCGGGTGTGTGTGTGTGTGTGTGTGTGTGTGTGTGTGTGTGTGTGTGTGTGTGTGTGTGTGTGTGTGTGTGTGTGTGTGTGTTCAAATACATCATGGTTAAAAAAGGTAGTAACACGTGTGTGTGTGTGTGTGTGTGTGTGTGTGTGTGTGTGTGTGTGTGTGTGTGTGTGTGTGTGTGTGTGTGTGTGTGTGTGTGTATTCATATACATCATGGTTAAAAAAGGTAGTAACACTTGTGTGTGTGTGTGTGTGTGTGTGTGTGTGTGTGTGTGTGTGTGTGTGTGTGTGTGTGTGTGTGTGTGTGTGTGTGTGTGTGTGTGTGTGTGTGTGTGTGTGTGTGTGCGTGTGTATTCACTTGGTCTTTCACTTGGTCTTTGGATCACGTGTTGGACTCGTGATCGACAGCTATTTCCCTCCTGGAAGAGAGCTCAGAGCTCGTAGGTCCGATCTATGGGTAATGCTATGACCTTGCACACACACACACACACCCCACTCCCCGCCCACGAGAGTCAGAGTAACGACCCGAGGCACAGCGATACCGAAATAATTTCGGCCCTGGGCAGGATTCGAACTGGTTACTGGGAGCACTTCTGCTTCCCAGTTCAGCGCTCTACCAACTTTGCCACCGAGTGTGTGCGCGCGCGCGCGCGCGTGTGTGTGTGTGTGTGTGTGTGAGCGTGTGTGTGTGTGTGTGTGTGTGTGTGTGTGTGTGTGTGTGTGTGTGTGTGTGTGTGTGTGTGTGTGTGTGTGTGTGTGTGTGTGTGTGTGTGTGTGTGTGTGTGTGTGTGTGTGTGTGTGTGTGTGTGTGTGTGTGTGTTCATATATCTAAGGCTAAATAAAGACATTCTTCTAAAAAACGCTGTGGAAGTCGGGGACAGGTGGTATTACGGTGACACTTTGTCCTAAAAATATTCTTGAAAAAGCGCTTGGGTAAGTCGGGGTCAGGTGGTATTCTTCTTCTTCTTCTTCTTCTTCTTCTTCTTCTTCTTCTTCTTCTTCTTCTTCTTCTTCTTCTTCCTCTTCTTCTTCTTCTTCTTCTTCTTCTTCTTCTTCTTCTTCTTCTTCCTCGCGTTCTTCTTCGCGTTTTTCTTCGTGTTCTTCTTCGCGTTCTTCTTCGCATTCTTCTTCGCGTTCTTCTTCGCGTTCTTCTTCGCGACACAAATAAATGAGCGGTTACGACCAACAGCTAACGACCAATGGATGAACTCGTGACACACGTCACAGGTTGGGAAACAAATTGTCATGGAATAGGACACTTAGGAGACCCCTGAGCAAACCATATACATACATACATATAATCATACATACACACATACATACATAAATACATACATACATACATACATACATACATACATACATACATACATACATACATACATACATAAATGCCTGCATACATACATACATACATAATACATACATACATACATACACTCATACATACATACATACATACATGCATACATACATACATACATACATACACAATTACACATCCTATACATACATAAATACAAACCCACCAGCGGCCATATGTACACTACAAAAATTGTACAGTGATATGATGAACTCTATGACAACAGTGACTTTAGTTCTCATTTGCTAATAGCAAATAAGAACGAAAGTCACTGTGAATTGAGACGACCAGTTTGGTTGAGTATTTTCCTAAGTCCGCCAATCTAGTGAGTTAATTACAACCTTTCAAATAATTCCTCTTACTTTACCTGGACAGGTGATAGCCGATAAAGGAGTAGCTTCATCTCTGTCAAAATTTACCTGTAAGCAAAAAAACATCTATCATAAATAGGTTACATTTTAGGCTTTAAATATGGTGACATCCTTTTCTAATTCTGATCTGGCCAAGACCAATCAGTTAAAGATCAAAACGAGACAAGGCCCCAATTGTTTGAGACTTCATTTTGTCCAAAGCCTAGTTATCAGCAAAACAAAACCGTTTAGTCCTGGCCAGAACAAAATTAATTAAAATATATCATCGTCATTAAGAGTACTGTATGATTTTTATTTACGTAGATACTCTTTATGAATCACCATCACCAATTAGGAGCATACGTCAGGGAGTGCGTTGCTTCACTCACGCGCCGGCGCCAGTCACCACGGTCTCTCCGACCAAGTTCCTATTGAGCCAACCTTCCCACTCCAAACAACTCACGACAGGTTTGATCAACTTGCCTCAGTCATAAATTCTGTGGGCTTCCCCTTCGTCTCTTCCATCGAGGGTTGTCTCTTGTGAAGACAATCTTGTGATTAGGATCAATATCAGGAAAACGTGCCACATGTTCATGTAGTCGGAATAGACGTTCAAAGATTTTGCCAATAGTTGGCATAAGCTGAGTCTCACAGTATAGTCTCTGGTTTGATACGAAGTCATTCCAGCGATATTCTATGATTTTCCGAAGGCATTTCGTACCAAAGACATCAAGATGCCTCTTCAAGCCAGCATTCAATGTCCATGACTCATAGACGTAGAGCAAGACAGAAAGCACAAGTGACTTGAAGATTCGGATCTTAGTCCGCCTGCATAAATAACAACAACGCCATATACTCTGGTTGAGAGTCCATAACATTATAGGCAATCCCAATCCATCGAAGTGCTTTCTGATATGATCCACCACTGCTACCCACAACCTCATTGTCCTCGTCTTGGTCTTGGTCTAAGAAAGCTAAAGTTCAAGAGGTCTCACCTCCCTGTGCAGAGACTTGAGGGCTGCAACCAGAACCTCCAATGACTCCGAAAGAAGGGTATTATCTTCAGAAAAGACAAGGTCAGTGATCTTGGCTTTGCCAATAGATGCTCCTCAACGACATTGTTCGACAACTCTCTCCAATGCCCAGTCCATGCAGGTATTGAAAAGGGCTGGGTCGAGGACATATCCTTGCCTTACTGCTGAATGAACTAGAAAGAAGCTAGACACGCCTCCTCTATAATTTACACAGTATATGCCAGGTATCAAGTCAATACTTCTTCCAGGAATCCTAAAGATCTGCATATGATCCCAGAGCACTCCACGATGCACTCATGTTGAAACTCGCGTCGGCGTTCCACAAGAATGCGAAGCGCTAGGCTCCGATTAGTTGTTGACTTACCTGGCGGGAACCCAGGCTGTTCAGGCTTCTGAAACTTTACTGGATGTTAACAAGCCTGTGTCAGTAATAAATGGGCAAGCACTTGACCTGGCTAACTGAATAGTGTAATGCCGCGGAATTTGTTGCAGTCCTACCGGTCCTCTTTCCCCCTCCAAATATGGACGACCAGACACCTTTTCCAATCTGAATAAATGATACCGGACTACCAATAAGCAGACAGTACCACATGCAACCCACGGAGCATGTCCTCAACTCCACCTTTCTACAGCTCCGCACTGATACTGCAGATGCCAGCTGCCTTTCCACACTTCCATTCACTAACAGCCTCTTTCAGCCTCTGACTTCTGCCAGAGAAGATCCGTCTATCGGTAGATCAGGAACCGCCACTTGAACATCATCGATGGGAAACTGTCCGCTACACCTCCCCATCCCTGACACTAGCTCGCCGTCAGCTATTTGGATTATTCTCCTCTAGGTCACAGAATTGGATCGGAGTTTGCTTCAGGGCTCGGTAAGCAAGTCTGAGATAATTTGTATTAAAATGGCCATTGGCATTCTAATTGACTCCCCTGGCGTACCTCTCTTTATACGTTCTCATAAAAGCTCTAATCCCCCGTTTCTGAGTCCTGTATTGGTCCAAGTTTCCAGCCATTTTGGCAGCACGGTCCAAACCTATACTCATCGACCTTGGGCTCTCTACAACACACCCATAGTTGTGGTGAGGTTTAGCGCCGCTCCCCAAGTGTATTTTCGTGTGACCTTTGTTTCCAGCTTTCACGGCAAGCCTTGTTCCATTTAATGCCGCGTGGACAGGCAGAAGCTGGCTTTCTCAAGCCCATGCAGTGTCAGGGGTGGTTTGCTCAAAGGATTGGCTCAGCCCTACGCCGCCTAGGCTGGGTCACGTGATTGTGGCCCTGGAAGATGATTGGCTAGTTACCCAAGCGCTTAGCGTGCCCAGCACCCAGCAGGGTCATTTGGCTTGGAAGACCAGTTCAGTCTTGACATGTTACCTGCTAAGATTGGCAGTACACCACGAGTGTGTACTGACACCCAAAAGTGCCCTCATCCAGTACTTCTCCCTATTGATAGATAGTCAGCCCTTGCTCTAACCCAAATCATTAGATTACAAAAAACGAGTAGAACAACATATTCTAGTATTTTTTTTGTGCCTCACCGGCTCCAACCAGCTTACCATAGTAGCGGCGGCGGTGGATAGAGCGACACGCTCTATTACGCATCCTTTTTAACTCAGTGAACATATTACCAAGAACAAATCACAGTGTTAGGACTATCTCAATGTACACAAAAGGAGTACCAATTTGGTAAAGCTATGTCTAAACGAAATCATAAACCCCAGGAGACTGGACACGTTAGCCATCAGTTCAAGATGCTGCAGGCTACGGCAGAGATTCAGTTGTCCCTTTCGGCGGGAATAACTAACCACCCGACGAGTGGGCTGCCTGCATGTCACGATATGCAGACGTGGCTCAGTCTCTTGGAAGAGCGATGGATCCCAGAGGTGAGCGATGCAGACAAGATCGCTGTCACTCAGCAGAAATCTGCTGGGGACTCTGCGATGTCCGCTAGGTTAGCTCGAGGTAAGCACCCTTACGACTGGGAGGCTTTTAAGTTGCATTTACTTTTTATTGTATTTTTTCTTATTTTGAAAGTAATAAGTGATAAAAATATGTTTTGGAAAGAAATTAAGAGAGGAAGAGGAGGCGAATCAAGTAGAGAAGAAAAGGTAAAAGGTGCAGATGGAGAGATGATAATGGAAGAGAAGGCAGTAAGGGGAAGATGGGAAGAATATTTTAGGGAGTTGCTAAATGTGAAGGAGGATAGGGAGGGAAAGATGACTGCAGTGGGAAATGCGAAGAAAATGAGAGTGATGAGTGAGGAGAATGGAGAAGAAATAAGGAAGGATGAGGTGAAGGCAGTTGTTAAGATAATGAAAGCAGGTAAGGCACCTGGTCTGGATGGATGCCATGCAGAATGTCTGAAAAAGGGAGGTACAGTGATGGTGGACTGGCTGGTGAGGTTATTTAAAGTTTGCTGGAGAGAGGGTAGAGTACCGGAGGACTGGAGGAGTGCCTGTATAGTTTCTCTTTACAAGGGAAAAGGGGACAAGTGTGAATGTAGTAGTTTCAGAAGGATTAGCTTGTTAAGTGTAGTTGGGAAGGCTTATAGGAGGATCTTGATTGAGAGGATTAGGAGAGGAACAGAGGGAGTAATTGGTGAGGAACAGTGTGGATTTAGGACAGGTAGAGGTTGTGTAGATCAGATTTTTGTGGTAAGACAGATATGTGAGAAAGCTATAGGAAAGAGGAAGGATGTTTTTGGGGCTTTTATGGATCTGGAAAAGGCTTATGATAGGGTAGACAGAAAGGCACTGTGGGAGGTTATGCAGATATACGGGATAGGAGGAAAGCTTCTAGGAGCAGTCAAGAGTTTTTATGAGAGTAGTAGAGCTTGTGTCAGGATTGGAAATGGAGAGAGTGAGTGGTTCGAGGTAAAGGTGGGACTTAGGCAAGGATGCGTTATGTCGCCCTGGCTGTTCAACTTATACATGGGTGGGGTGGTGCGAGAGGTAAATGCAAGGGTAGTGGGTCAGGAATTGGAGATGGTTAAAGAAAATGGAGAAAAGTGGGAGGTGAGCCAGCTGTTGTTTGCTGACGACACTGCGCTTGTGGCAGGATCGGAGGAGGGACTGAGGAAGTTGGTGACAGAGTTTGGGAGAGTATGTGATAGAAGAAAGCTGAAGATAAATGTGGGTAAAAGTAAGGTGATGAGATCTTCAAGGGGTGAAAGTGGCAGTAGACTGGAAGTGAGCATTAAGGGAGAGCGACTGGAGGATGTGGATAGTTTTAGATACTTGGGTGCAAATGTGGCAGGAAAAGGTGGAGTGAAGGTGGGGGTAGAATTTAGATTGAGAGAAGCGAGTAAATGCCTTGGTGTATTAAAGAGTGTAATGAGGAATAGACATTTGGGAATGGATGCTAAGAGGAGACTGTATGAAGGAGTGATTGTTCCAACAGCACTGTATGGGACAGAAACATGGAACATAAGAGAGGAAGAGAGAAGGAGTTTGAATGTGTTTGAGATGAGTTGTCTGAGAAGTATGATGGGGGTTACTAGGCTGGATAGAGTGAGATATGAGAAGGTGAGGAGAAGAACGGGGGTGGAAAGGGAGTTGGGAGATAGGATTGATGAAAGAATATTAGGATGGTTTGGACACATGGAAAGAATGAGTGAAGAAAGACTAGTAAAAGAGGTATGGAAGGCAGATGTGGAGGGAGTGAACATGAGGGGACGTCCTAGGATGAGGTGGATGGATGGGGTGAAGGGGGCTTTCGGGAAGAGGGGAATGTCTGTTGAGGAAGGACGGGAGAGGACAGAAGACAGGGGTGAATGGAGAATGGTTGTATATGGATGATGATGTGATGCATGAGGTGGAATGGGCGGGGGGATGGGGGGGGGTGAGGTAGTATGTATGAGCAAAATTTGACGCAGCCCGAAGGGATTTCTCCACGTCCTCTCCTTTTATGCATGGGGGGACGGAGAGGGGGGGTCGCCGATTTAATGAAGCGGCCTTGCTATGGATGTGCTGTGTCTTGCGACACTGCTTCTGACCCAGGGCAGTGGACAAGGTGCAGGGATGACCCGTCATCCAGGAGGTGCTAAGATAAGAGGGAGGGTGGAGGGGTGTGGAGTGTATTCAGGGATGGAATGGGTGGGAATGATTTTATCCCTTTTCCTTTTTGGCTACCTCCCTTGTAAGGGGGAAAAAGCCTTGGTATATGTATGTATGATATATGTATAATTTTAGCACTCACTTTTTTCTCTTTCAATTTTTTTCATATATCTTTATTCTGTGTGGAAAGCTGTTCTTTTTTTAGATCACTTCTGTAACTGTCCTTCTTAAGTTTCTTCTTGTGTCTTGTGTTTCTTCTGTCCCATTTAAGTAGAGTATCTCTATCAAAGATTTCCATCCTTTTCATAATTCTATAGATTGTTATCAAATCACCTCTTTCTCTTCTTTACTCCAGGGTTAATAAGTTTAGTTTGTCCAATCTTTGTTCGTATGTCAACTTGCTAAGTGTTGGTGCCATCTTTGTTAATGCTCTTTGAATTCTTTCTAGTTTCTTTATGTTTTTTATTGTACTGGGTGTCCATAGTGACGCTGCATACTCCAATTTTGGTCTTATCAGTGTAACTAGTATTCTCTTTACCATTTCCTCGTCCATGTCGTCAAAGGCCACTTTCATTGATCTTAATTAGTTGTAGGTTTCTCCAACTATTTTGTTTACATGTTTGTCTGTTGTCATGTCATTTGAAATTATTACTCCTAGGTCTCTTTCTGA
>NC_134807.1:52660752-52673252 GCF_046742065.1 Oratosquilla oratoria
TTATATGTCAATTTATTATTATTTACTATTTACCTGTTTGTTTATTATTTAACTATACCTATGCATTTATTTATGTATTTTATTTGTTATTTACATTGTTATATTTTTTATTTATTATTTTATTATTAATATGATTTTTTTCGCATCCGACCTAGATATGGATCAAAAGGTCTCCTCTCGGCATGCTCCGCCTTTGTAATCCTTTGATACAGTATATTGTTATGGCTTAGGCTGGAAAGATATTTGTTAACCACAATGGCATACCGAGTGCCCAAGCCACAACAAAGTGTGTGTGTGCATCAGACATTTGGTATGCCAAAAGACACAGGACAGTATCAACCATTTAATATTTCAGTATGAAATATAATCAAACATACAACATAAATTAACAAAACAATAATAATATTAATCCTAACACACAATAAGAATAAACGGGGAATGAGATATGTAGAATGTTTGAGAATGGGTAAGACTGAAACCTGGCACGTCGAGTCGTCGGTTGTCCAAGCAATGATTACTTCAATCCAGAGGGGGCGAAGCTGGCAGCTAGCTAGAAGCAAATCTGTTGAGTGTGGGGAATGTCTAGCTTTATATAGGGGAACTAGGCTGACGTCTTGGCCAGTGATTGGCTGAGGGCAGTCATTCAGACATAACTGCTGAACTACCGCTTGGCTGCGGAGCGACCGAAGTGGGGGGTGGAGGAGGAGGCTGACTGCTTGTTTCTTCGGAGTAGGATGGCAGTGTAGTAGGAAGGGTGTCATTTAGGTGAATGGGTACTTTGACACCCGGATGGGGTACCGTGTCACCTGGCAGGCTAGGGGTAATATCATGACCCCCCCCCCTCCACACACACACACCGAAGACCTCCGAAGGGGAACACGAAGGAGGTTAGCTGACTGGAGCCCGGGAGAGAGTATCTGCTATGATGTTGTCAGGCCCTTTTATGTGGTGGATATCTAGATGGTACTCTTGTAAGGTTAGAGCCCAACGAAGAATCTTCTGATTCTGCAGCTTTGCTTTCTGAATGAAAGCGAGAGGGTTATGGTCGGTGAATATCTTGATGGGTGTTGTTAATGACTGGAGATAACACCGAAACTTCTTGATTGCCAGGACGAGGGATAGGGCTTCCTTCTCTATGGTGGAGTAGCTCTCTTGATGTTTGTTGAGCTTTGCCGAGAAGAAGGCCACAGGATGGAGAATGGTGGAGGTAGGATCAGGTTGTAGCAACACTGCGCCCACTCCAACTCCACTGGCATCTATTTGCAGGTGGAATGGTAGGTGGTAGTTAGGCGTCTTTAGCACCGGTTCGGAAGTCATGAACGATTTGATGTTCTCGAAAGACGTCTGGCAGGATGGGGACCACTGGAAGGATTTAGCCGAGCTGGTCAGGTCGGTGAGGGGAGCCGCGACGATGGAGAAGGTCTTGCAGAAGCGGCGATAATAACCGGCCATCCCAAGGAACCTCATCACCTCCTTCCTTGTCCTTGGTGTAGGGAAGGCAAGGATCGCTTCTACGTTGGCTTTCTTGGGCCGCATCGAACCACCACCTACGGTGTGGCCTAGGTAAGTCACGGTCCCTCGAGCAAACACGGACTCCTGCAAGTTGATCACCAAGTCAACCTCCTTCAGACGATAAAATAGACCATCTAGTCGGGTCAAGTGGTCTTCCCAGTTGTCAGCTACCACCACCACATCGTCGAGATATGCTCCTACTCCAGGTAGACCTTGGATGACAGCATTGATTAACCTCTGGAAGGTAGCAGGGGCATTGATAAGTCCAAACGCCATCACTCTCTATTGGTAAAGACCAAAAGGGGTTACGAAGGCAGAGATGGCTTTCGCTTCTTGGGTTAAGGCTACTTGATAATAGCCTTTGAGCAAGTCTATAGTAGATATGAAAGGGGCGTCACCTATCATATCTAGTAACTGTTCAATACGGGGCAACGGGTATGCATCCCGGACGGTGACATTGTTTATCTTACGATAGTCTGTATACATACGAAACGTGTTATCGGCCTTTGGTACCAAAAGGCAGGGTGAAGCCCATGGGGAATGGCTAGGTTCTACCAAACCATGATCTAGGAGATACTGGACTTCTTTTCTAAGGATTTCAGTCTTTTCGGGGTTTAGGGGATATGGACGCTGTCTAATGGGAACTTGATTTGTATCTTTTAACTGAATATTATGTTGGAAAACATTGCATAAGCCTGGGTGGTCTAGGGTAATTTCTGGAAACCGTCTAATGACACTGATTAATTGAGTTTTTTGACTTGGGTGAAGCCCAGAGAGATACTTATCCAGGTGGTGCAATGTTTCCCTATTGGAGAAGGCACTGTTGGGCAGGGGGAAATCTGTAGTTGGGGTGCCTTCGTCCTTCGGCAATGTTACAGGATTCACAATAGATATGGGCATGGTCTTGGTATCCTCCTCTGGTGGTCTGGAAAGGTAACGTTTGATAAGATTTATGTGTACCAGCTGCTGTTTTTTCCTTCTGTCAGGAGTTTCAATGATATAATTTAAAGGTCCTTGTTGTTCTAGGATCTTATATGGACCAAAGAACTTTTTATGAAAAGGGTTAGTTGATGGAGGGAGAAAGGCTAACACCATATCTCCTACCTTGAAAGTTCTTACTTTGGAGGTTCTATCATACTCCAACTTACTCCTTTTCTGGAACTGGGAAAAATGGGCTTTGGACACAGTTCTCACCTCCTGCAATTTATTTCTCAAATTCTGGATATATGAATTAACATTAGTTTTCTCTTGATTCGACTTAAACCATTGTTCTTTGAACAAGGTTAAGGGTCCTCTTAAGGATCGCCCGTATAACAATTCAAAGGGTGAGAACCCCATGGCCTCATGATTAGCTTCTCTGATGGAGAAGAGAATCCAATCGAGATTAGAGTCCCAACTGGATCCTGTATCTAGGCAATATTTGCGCAGCATGGCTTTCAGCGATTGATGGTACCTTTCCACACAACCCTGAGATTGCGGGTGGTAAGCGGAGGATGTAACATGCTCTATCCCTAACTTCGTAAGAACCTGGTTGAAAAGAGAACTAGTAAAATTGGTTCCTTGATCAGATTGAATTTGTCTAGGGATTCCTTTAGAGGTAAACATTGATTGATTGATTGATAATGATTGATTGATTGATTGATAATGATTGATAATGATTGATAATGATTGATAATGATTGATTGAGCTGAAATTGATTTAAGAGGAAATGCCTCCGGGTAACGGGAAGCCACATCGACAACAGTTAACGTGTATTCATTACCCTTTTTTTATTTAGGTAATGGTCCCACACAATCTATAATTATTTTATTAAGACATTACCCATAGATCGGACCTCCGAGCTCTGAGCTCTCTTCCAGGAGGGAAATATCTGTCGATCACGAGTCCAACACGTGATCCAAACACCAAGTGAATACACACACACACACACACACACACACACACACATATATATATATATATATATATATATATATATATATATATATATATATATATATGTGTGTGTGTGTGTGTGTGTGTGTGTGTGTGTGTGTGTGTGTGTGTGTGTGTGTGTGTGTGTGTGTATGTGTGTGTGTTCACTTGGTTTTTGGATCACGTGTTGGACTCGTGATCGACAGATATTTCCCTCCTGGAAGAGAGCTCAGAGCTCGTAGGTCCGATCTATGGGTAATGCTATGACCTTGCACACACACACACACCCAACTCCCCGCCCACGAGAGTCAGAGTAACGACCCGAACTATTGTGGCAGTTCAGCGCTCTACCAACTGCGCCATCGAGTCGTGTGTGTGTGTGTGTGTGTGTGTGTGTGTGTGTGTGTGTGTGTGTGTGTGTGTGTGTGTGTGTGTGTGTGTGTGTGTGTGTGTGTGTGTGTGTGTGTGTGTGTGTGTGTGTGTGTGTGTGTGTGTGTGTGTGCGTGTGTGTGTGTGTGTGTGTGTGTGTGTGTGTGTGTGTGTGTGTGTGTGTGTGTGTGTGTATGTGTGTGTGTGTGTGTGTGTGTGTGTGTGTGTGTGTGTGTGTGTGTGTGTGTGTGTGTGTGTGTGTGTGTGTGTGTGTGTGTGTGTGTGTGTGTGTGTGTGTGTGTGTGTGTGTGTGTGTGTGTGTGTGTGTGTGTGTGTGTGTGTGTTTTCACCTTGGTCTTTGGATCGCGTGCTTGACTCGTGATCGACAGCTATTTCCCTCCCAGAAGAGAGCTCAGAGCTCGTATGACCGATCTATGGGTAATGCTGTGACCTTGCACGCACACACACTCCCAACTCCCCGCCCACGAGAGTTGGAGTAACGACTCTAAGCGCAGCGATACTGAAATTATTTTAGCCCTGGGCAGGATTCGAACCCGGACCGCCGTGGGGTGTCTCAATATTATTTTGAATCCCAACTTTTTTATGGCAGTAAAATGTTTGGGACACTATCCCCGACCCATATTCCTCACAAGTAGCAGATAGTAGAACATCTTCTAGATATTGGAGGTAATTACAAATAAGGGTTTACCCAAATAAGTGACTACGGATTAAGTGGTAGCAGTCGAAGAGAGTGGTCTGAAGAATGAGTTGGTACTACTTTTCCTACAAGATGCACCGTTAGCTCAGTGAATGGACTCTTAGGTCAGTAGACGTCGCCTTACCAATGACTAGTTGTTGTTATTATTGTCGTTACCTAAACTATCTGGCTAAGCGGCCCCATCTCCCTGAGGGACGCCATCGTTGATTTTTTTTTTTTTTTTTTCCCTCAAATCCCTTATAGAGCATATGCTGTGTTGTTGGCGTGCGTAACTGGGTAGAATGCAGTCTTCCATAATGTGTTGTATAGTATGGGGTAAGGTTCTACGTCAAGGACATTTATCTGTGAAGTGACCATCCAGCTACCTCTGGTAACTGAGAAGGGCTGGATGGTGGCCGCACCGCAGCCTGAACAGGTGGACTCTGTCCTCTCGGGAGAGGATTCAAAAGGAGGGATATCAGGTGGTCGGGCATACAGCAATGTTTTGTGCTTTAGTCTGCTGGTTGAACAGTGAGCGATATGAATATGGATAGGCTTCTATAGGCGAATATCTCTTCGTTGTGGAGAAAGAAAAAAGATTATTTGTATTTGGTATAGATATCTGGGTGTTGTTTTAATGTTTCTCGGAGTGTTTGGGTGTTCTGTCATGTAGTGAAGTGGGTGGGCTGTGCTTGGGAATGCTGTTTTTTTTTTTTTTTGTATAAATGGTCTGTAGGTGTTGTATTTGTGCAGACTGCAATTGTCTTTAGGGCTTTCTGTATAGTATGTTGGGTGTTTTAATATGTCTTAGTAAGGTTATGGGCCCCTGCAGGGCTCGCATAAGTCATCACTGAGCACATATATTGTTTCTAAACAATAGTGGTAATTTCTATGTTGTATCCGAATTTTGTACCTGCGAGTGACTTAAAGTGTTGAGTGTAAGTGTGCATTTTGTCTTTGTGATGTGGTGTTTGAATGACATGGATGTATCGTATGTTACGCCAAGAATCTTGGGTAAGTGTGTGCGATATAAGGATATTATAGATGAAGAGGCGTGCTATGTATTTGTATCCTGCTGTCAAGGTGTTGAGAAGTGTGGTTGTGGATTTGGTTGGGGCTATTTTGAGTCTGTTTCTAGTGAACTAGGTGTTGAGTGTGTCGATGTATGGCTGTAGTATTTCTGCGGCTCTGTCTGCATTATGGTGTGTCCATGTAATTGTTAAGTCGCCTGCGTAAGAAGAGATATGTATTTCTGGGTGTGATGTGCGGGTATATCGTGCATGTGTAGATTAAAGTGGGGGGTGGGGGGTAGGATGGAGCCCTGATGTATTGGGGTGGCCAATGAAACAGTCAAATAATGCAATAATGATAAATACTGTATTAATTACAAGCACTACAAAAACAAGCGTGGGGTCGCCTCGTATGTAAGATCAAGACTGACGCTAAGCGACGCGACCACGCTCAAATTTGGCGGGAAACATACACGCCCAAACGAACAATTGGTTCTCACAATAATGTATATAATATAATGTATAATATACAATGCACATAACAATGTCATATCTCACAATGATAGTAAATAAACAATATTACAAATACGTATGTTCAACACACAAAGAATATTCTATGCCACCATTACATAGCTCGGCCACCACCACTCGGTGACCCCACCGAGCAAACGAAAAGAAATGACCATGCAAGACAAAAGCAAACATAACACAGTCCACACACATACAAAGGTGAATACAAAAGTGTGGAAAAGAATAACATTAGCACACCATAATACATGAATACAAGAATATATACATAAGAATCACATACAACATAATGAAGGTACATAAGAAACACATACAACAAAATGAAATAAGAACTAGCGCCAGTTAACCAAAATACAAAAGACAGCAATTACCGGACGTCCGGGACATGACACTTAATAGCTAAACAAGAGGTACCACACAAATCAATACACTTAACAGAAAGAAAAAAAAAACACAAAGTACAGGTCAAGACAAACATAAATAACAACATAAACACTGTACATTTTCAGTTATGAAGACACAGGACCCCTTGAACGGAGATTATAATTGTGAGGGGTAGATACAAAGTACAGGTCAAGACAGACATAAATAACAACATAAACACTGTACATTTTCAGTTATGAAGACACAGGACCCCTTGAACGGAGATTATAATTGTGAGGGGTAGATACAGAAGGCATAGTTTGTACAATGGGCCTTGGAGAAGGCCGGGTAAACGCCGGTATGGGCACCTGAGTGACCTTAAGTCTGTCCACATGCACCACTTCTCTCAGTCCCTGTGAAGGATCAAAGACCCTGAATTTGTTGGGATGCAACTTCTGAGTAACCAAGAAGGTGCCTGTAAATTTACAATTTAATTTAGATTGGCGGTCAGGCATGCTCTTATAAACATGATCACCAACAACGATGGTAACAGGCTTTGCACGAATATCTTGGTGTTTCAAAATTTCGGCCTTGGAAACATCAAGTTTTTCTTTCACAGAGTCATAAATGGCATGCAACGTGTGACTCTGGAGTTGACTATAGTTATCAAAATTATAGAGGGGACGAGCAGGGCTGTCAATCACATCATATGGGAGCCGTTTTTCAACTCCATAGATGACATAATGAGGCGTTTTGCCCGTAGAAACATTAATGGTGCTATTAATACAAGCACTGACATGGGGAAGCCAATCTTCCCAAGATTCATGAAAGTTACTAGCAACGTGTCTGAGTATATCTAGAATTTTCCTATTCGTCCTCTCTACAAGACCATTGGACGCCGGATGGTAAGCAGTCACGAATATTTGTGTGATGCCGTAACGTTCACAAATACTTGCCAAAACCTCGTTCCTAAATTCAGTACCATTGTCACTTAGGAGCACCGAAGGAGTAGTGTATGGACACAAAACATGAGAAACTAAAGCATGGGCTACAACTGGTGCAGATTTATTACGTAAGGAAGCTAATATTACAAAACGACTAAAGTGGTCCACACACACAAGGACATACACAGAACCTTGAGTGCTACGAGGGAGTTGCAAAAGGTCTATAGCCACAGTCTGAAAAGGGCGAGAAGGAGTAGGGTACTCTAAGATGGGAGCAGTGCGCGTAGAACCTTTGTTCTGGGCACAAGAACTACAATGGGCTACATGAGAGGTAATGTCTAGTCGCATTTTAGGCCATAGCCAGAGTTTTGTCACGACCTGGGTGACCAGCCTGAGGGGCATCATGAGCAAAGGACAAAACAACGGGAACTAGAGACTCAGGGATTACTAGCTGTGCCACATCCTGCTCAAAAACTTCCACATTACGAATGAGAACCTTGTCCTGCAAGGGAAATTGGGACAGAGGTTCCGGCAAAGCTGGTAAGGTGGTATCATCACCAGACCCCAAAGCATAAATGACTGCAAACCAAACAGGGTCTTCACGCTGGGCTTTGGCCAGATCCCTCAGGGAGATTTGTCAATTACTATAACAGCAGCAACAGGGACATTACGTGAAAGTGCATCAGCAACGTTGTTTGCACACCCTAGGATATGTTTAAGGGTTGGATTGAATTCCTCAATCGTGAGGAACCATCTGGCTAGGCGGCCTGAAAGATTTTTGCCCTTGAAAAGCTGAGTGACAGCAGTGTGGTCCGTGTAGACTGTAATAGGATACCCAAAAATGATATCACGGAAATGCTTTAAACCCCACACCATTGCCAGGGCTTCTAAATGAGTAAGAGTAACGGAACTCTGGCTTGTTAAGAATGCGACTAGCATATGCAATAACATGAGGTCTACATCCATCTACTTGTTGCATGAGTACAACTCCAATGCCTGTGCCAGAAGCATCTGTACAAATAGTAAAGGGGAGACTATAATCTGGGAAGGCTAACACAGGCGCTTCAGTAACTGCAAGCTTCAAGGAATCAAAACTTTCCTGATGAACATCACGTGTTGAAGTCGCCACCTAAGATAAGGTTGGGGATGATGGTGAGTTGGTTGAGGTTAGGCCGAAAGTTGTTGGGATTTGGTTTTGTGGCTGTCGGTGGGAGGGACGGATTTGGTGGTGGTATTTGTGTCCACAAAGCAGATGGATTGGTGGATTAGGGTGACGAGTCCACCGTCGTTGCCGTCTGTTAGGCCTTGTTTGAGGGTGATGAAATTATAAAATTATATGTATTTTTATTGTCGTAGTTTTATTTTTTGTGGAATGGCAACATGTATGTTGTGTTGTTTGAGAAGTGTTCAAATTTGTGTAAATGCCATCAATGTTTAGTTATAAGATGTTGATGCTGTGTGTTTTGTACATGTTGGAGGTTACTGCACGTGGTTGGGGTACGATTGGAGGAAGATTAGGGTCAGGGTTAGAAGGAGGATGGGAAGTATTTGGGGAAGGATGGGGATACAGGGGTGTGGACAGATCCTGACGCTGCTCTAGGGTCCACATACTGCACGTTGTATTCTGCGTACCTGCTGTATGTAAGATCTCAGAGTCTAGACAATACCGGTGTTATTATATGCATGTGTATGTTTTCCCTTCTTTATTTCATCACAATAATCTTCGTCATATCTAATTAAAAATATTATTCTATGTCCCATGGGGGCAGACGGAGAATATTTCTGAGAATATTTCAGCTTCTAGCTGTGAGTCTCCACGTTGGTGACTAAGGTGTGATGGTTGCCCTGCTCCTGACACGAAGCAATGACTCAGTCCGTATTCTGCCTGAAGATCAAGCGTCACTGTTCTCTTTGAAAAGAGGTGGACAGATCAAGGTATCTCGAACTCTGGAGGACAACCCAGCCACCTTGGAGCATAGCTCAGCAGTAGTAGCTCAAGAGCCCACCTGAGACAACACTGATATTGCGTCATTGAGTGAGTCTCAACCGCCATATATATCTCAACATGAGGAACATGACTTTAGTTACACATTACCATGAAGTGGCCGACCGTAGAATCAGAATAGACATGTAAGTATTGGTCTTGGCATTAGAACAAAATTCATCAATCTTCTGAACAAAACCCCACAGGGAATCAGTGATCGGTCAATTACTAAACGCATGAATATGACACATGTTCACAACTCTATCATCAATATCTATGCCCTAACCATGACTTAATCTGCTTCTTGAGACAGGGTCGTTGGTCATCATGGGGTTGACAAAAATTCAAATGGTACTCTCCTGATGACGTTCTGTTCTGCCAGGCAACTTGTTATCACCAATATACTCTTCCACTATTAAATCATCACAGTTTTGGTTCACGTGTTGAGCACGTGATCGACAAACACAAACCCTGCAACGCGGGCTGTTGGGGGTGCTGCAAATGAAGTGTTGTAGTTTAACAACCAAATTTCAATGTGGTTAAACTCATTACCGCAGCGACTGTATCAATCAATCTGGTACCCACATGAATGGGACATCACTATGACGGTGGCTATATAAGCCGATCCCTTCCCACTCCTCGACCAGAGAACAAGGCTTACTCTTTGAGGCTGATCTTTCCTTCCCATTACACCTCGGCCAGAAAGCCAGGACTACTCTCTAGGTTGGTCATCCTCCGTCTCCACTCCTCGTTCTGCTGAGTCTGTATTTCAAACAGGCTCATACCTAAGTTGTATAAGAACAAATTTAACACTATTTTGTTCCTTTCTCATGGAGTTCATTAATATGATTAGGGACACTTGCTGATTGCTAAAGCCAGTTGTGCAAAACGGTCAAGATATAGAAAGTCCACAAATAAAAATAGAAATCTTACTGCGCAGAAATTTGGTCACCTTCAGAAATATATGTATATAAATACATATTATATATATACATATATCTCATTCATACTTTTAAAGAAAAATCCTTTAAATTCTGTCAATAAGAATTTCAATAATACACACACACACACACACACACACACACACGCATATATACAGTATATATATAAATATATATATATATATATATATACATATATATATATATATATACACATATATATATATATATATATATATATATATATATATATATATGTGTGTGTGTGTGTGTGTGTGTGTGTGTGTGTGTGTGTGTGTGTGTGTGTGTGTGTGTGTGTGTGTGTGTGTGTGTGTGTGTGTGTGTATATATATATATAATATATATATATATAATTCTTTTTCAACGTATGGCAAAAATCAGCACTATCTTTTTTCTGACATCTGAGATGTCATTGCTCACTTTGACTTAGACTACAGATAGAGTTGTGGCTGCCCTGCCACAAGTTTTAGCAGCCGTCATCGGAGCTAAGCCATGGCCATACAAAAATTTTGAAGCTGGACTGGCTATCTGGCAAGCTTAAGCAATCTTGCAGACATTTTGCCCCTCTATCAAAACAACAAAAGAAATATAGACAGCTGAGGAGCACCTCGCGCTCTTTCAAAACATCGAAACAGCATGCAAGCAGAGGCAAGCACCAGGTCTAAGCCCCCATCAACTCGTAGTCTGGCGTGCCACAACAAATTTAGTTCTTCATGCGGGATCCTATGATAAATGTTCGGTTCATAATAGACACAGTTGGACTTTCTGCCAGAAAAAAAATCACATGAATAGCTCTGTTCTCAGCATGACAGCTGTTGAATCCACGCCAATTAGAATATGCTGCTCAAAATACACGGTGTCCTTCTGGAGGTGGCTCAAATGGTCCTTCGTACCAATAGACACTGACATCGTACGACATGGATGCAATTTCCTGTCACACTTCAATTTTCTGTCCGACCTAATCATTGTCAGATCGTCGACAACTCGACAAAACTGATGGTACAATGTGACGAATCGAGTCCATCACTAAGTGTTTCAGTGCGCGTCAGCAGTTACTCCTCCGGGTACAATAACTACCTAGACAAATATCTACAGAAAGCTGGCTTGCTTTTTAACAACTAGGCTCCTCACAAATTCTTTGATCGCGTTTCAATAACTACCTCCTACGAATCTGTGTTTTGCAGTTCACGAAGGATCGATCCAATCAAATTCAAACTGATGAAAGCGGAAATTGACTGTAGTTAACGTTAAACACGGGAGTCCTGAGATCCAGCAGTAGTTCATTTCTTTTCCATCATGGTACCCGAGAAACTGGACGACGGAGATCCTGTGGAGATTTTGCGTATTAACCCGCATCACCTTTCCTGATTGATACCTCATTTGATTTTTAAGGAAATATAAAGCTTCCCTTCATGAACCCACAATATTTTTTACACCCTGCCCTTATCATAGCATACTATCCAATTCCGGTTCATCTGTAAATTATCCACAAAACCGCCGTCACAACACTCGTGAAGATGATATTTTCTATAGAAGGCGAGGCAAACGTCTCAACGACTGATGGATGACGTTTTACATGGAATCCCGTGTTGTTGTTTTTTTGGTCTACTTTGATGATATATCGGTGGCCAGCCTCACCATGGGATATGTATCAACCCGGACAAGCCTGTCTTTCTTATTGATGAACATTAGTTTTCTGGGACACAAAGTAACTGTTTGTAATCTAGACACTTCAAAATAAGGTTTAAACCGTCAGTGTCCGTGATTATAGACACAAATGACATAACTTCTCGGAACCGTAAGCTTTTCCCGTCAGTTTTTCCGAACTCTGCATCTGTGTCAGCTCCGCTCGACAGCCATGGTCAGAAATGAATCAAGAACACAATGTAGTGGAACAACTCAGCCATCGCTGGTTTCGACTCTACTTAAAACTGTTCAGATTCGTCCTGAAAGGACTTCTCTGAGGAAGTCCTTTCAGGACGAAACGTTAGCACTGTTCAGATTGTCTACAGTGCATATGGGTGAAAAGTTTTTGTATTATACATGGCTATTAGGGATTTCCAACATAAACATGGATCGATTTAAGCAGGATTAGAAAGATGGCAACCTAAAAAGAATAATTACAAGGCATAATGTGTTTTGTCGAGACTAAGCTTAATGAAAACTTGGTCTTCATGTAGGAGAAGGAATATATTACGTATGGTACGGAAAAAAAAA
>NC_134807.1:52678252-52698252 GCF_046742065.1 Oratosquilla oratoria
GGTAGTTAGCACTCGACTCAAATCCTGCGGGAGTTAGATTAACCCCGAAGTCGGAGAATCTTATAGTCTCAGTAGTATAGTCGGTTGAGTGACGATCTGCCACCGCGCAAGTCTCGGTTCGAGTCCGGTCACAACTGTCGGAATTATTTCATTGACGTCGTCGTCATTGGCGATTCTATTCAGGTATTACAACGACGAAAGTCTATGAAGGATACGTACCAGCTTAATCCCTAACTACAGGTGGGTTTGATTCTTCGTAAAATCGAGATTAGTACGACAGTTAGCAGTCGACTCAAATCCTGCGGAAGTTAGATTAACCCCGAAGTCGGAGAATCTTATAGTCCCAGTAGCATAGTCGGTAGAGCGATGATCTGCCATCGCGCAACTCTCGGTTCGAGTCTGGGGACAACTGTCGGAATTATTTCATATATATATATATATATATATATATATATATATATATATATTTGTATATACATATATATATATATACATACATATATATATACATATATATATATATATGCATATATATATATATATATATATATATATATATATATATGTGTATATATATATATATATATATATTTATATATACATGGGGTGTTTTAGGTAGGGATAATATCTCTGTAGAAGGGGCTGCCATGTCCCTTTGGGATAGCTCCGACTACCTTGGTTCCCACCTGTAGAAGGGGCTGCCATGTCCCTTTGGGATAGCTCCGACTACCTTGGTTCCCACCTGACACCCAGATCTCACTTTTGGCTCCTAGAAGCTGTAGCATGCGCAGCGGCCACACCCCGGTAACCATTTTGGCAGACGGGCTAAACAAGGTGAGGGTAGCCGGTTGGGTTTGAAACTCTCCGGTGAGTTATTGAGGGTATGCCTACCCTAGCATGTGAAGACTGCCGTCGGCAGAATGAGCGGAAGAGGTCAATTTGTTTTTCCAACGGTCATTAGAGCGGCGACTGCAGGCGTCGTGGAACGTTGAGAGCACGGAAAGGCACAGAAGGCGTCGTGGTCATCCACTGCAGCTAAAGGAGCCCCTGGTTGTGACGGTCTCCGTACCACCGGACCCTGGTTACCGAGGCCGAGAGAGTGGGATTGCCCCTGTGCAACGACTTTCCCAGTTAACACCATTCCCGCACTGGTGTTTCCTCTCAGGTGGCACCCTCTCCTCCCCATCCCCCCTCAATCCTTTCATCAAAAGCCCTGCGGCGATGGGGAACGGGCGAAGCAACAGGTGGAGGTGACCACTGGAAGTTGTAGTCAGAACCCTGCACGTAGGCGGCCTGGCGGCAATAGTCGCTCTTCTTCTGACCCCGGGACAACAGTGGAGTTCGGTGTTCCCCCAGGCGACTGAGCAGCCTTTTTAGGGTAGTACGGCTCACCCTCATACGAGGGAAGGGACTAGAAAAGGTGTCCCAACCAAAACTTGTCCTTATAAACTGGGCAGTATACCGCGACTGGCAGTTTGCCCTTTAAGCGGTCGAAAACAAAGAAAAAAGAACCTAATACTTGGCACATGGAACGTGCGCACCCTCATGGATAGAGAAAACTCCTCAAGGCCTGAGAGGAGAACAGCCCTCGTCGCAAGAGAACTGGCCCGCTACCGCATCGACATGGCGGCCCTCAGTGAAACTAGACTTCCTGAGGAGGGATCAGTTGCAGAACGGAAAGGTGGTTACACTTTCTTTTGGAAAGGCAAGAGCAAAGACGAAGACAGAATACATGGAGTAAGACTTGCCATCAAAACCTCACTCCTCAAACAGTTACCCGACCTTCCAACATCTATTAGCGAACGGCTGATGAAGATTCGCTTCCCTCTTGACCGTTCCCGACATGCCACGATCATCAGCGCTTACGCACCCACCCTTACAAGTAGCGACGAAGCGAAAGAAGCCTTCTATGAAGAGATCAACACCTTAGTGAAAGACGTCCCCCCTAGCGACAAACTCCTTCTGCTGGGCGAATTCAACGCCAGAGTTGGAGCGAATTACAACAACTGGAATGGTGTGCTGGGACTACACGGCATAGGAAAGTTAAACTCTAACGGCCCAATGCTCCTGAACATGTGCGCTGAAAACCAACTCGCTATTACGAACACCATGTTTAGACAGGCAGACAAGTATAAGACGACCTGGTTACATCCCAGATCTAGGCAGTGGCATTTGACTGACTTCGTCATCTGCTGCCAGAGAGACATCCACGATGTGAAGATCACAAGAGCAATGCGCGGTGCAGAATGCTGGACAGACCATCGTCTAGTCAGATGCATCCTATCACTGCACATCATCCCACCACACCGTAAAATGCCGAAAACCATCAAGCCAGCATACAACGTCGCTCGACTTAAGAACTCCCAGCAACGTAATGAATTTGCGGATGACCTGGACGACCGACTAATTGCTCACGGGCCCTTGACTAGCTGCCCGACACAACAATGGGAGCAGTTCAAGTCTCTGGTGACGGAGTCAGCCAGGGCCACTATTGGTCCCAGGAAGATAATCCATCAAGACTGGTTTGATGAGAATGATAAGACCATAAAGTCACTCCTCGACAACAGACAAAAGGCCTTTATTGAATGGCAGAACGACCCTTCCTCCACCTCCAAGCATGATCGCTTTAAGCACCTCCAGAGACAGGCCCAGACAACGCTCCGAAAGATGCAGGACAAGTGGTGGGAGGACAAGGCAGAGGAGGTCCAAAGATACGCTGACACCCAGAACTCCAAAATGTTCTACAGTGCCATAAAGGAGGTCTATCGACCCATTAAGCCGTGTACCGCTCCTCTCTTGACGGTAGACGGCTCCACCCTACTGAAAGAGAAGAGTAGCATCAACGCGCGATGGAGGAAGCATTTCTGCACTCTTCTTAACCGGCCATCAACAGTAGAATCTCATGCCCTCAACCTCATCACCCAGAAACCCACAGTCCACTGCCTCGACCTTCCACCAACGATGGAAGAAGTTATGAAGACCATTAGCCAAACCAATTCAGGCAAGGCCCCTGGCATGGATGAGATCCCAGCTGAAATCTTTAAGTCAGTTGGACCCGTTGCCCTGAAATCCTTCTTCTCCCTCCTTTCCAACATCTGGGAAGATGAAGAGATACCCAAAGAACTCAGAAAGGCCACCGTCATCTCTCTCTTCAAGAACAAGGGCAGTAAGACAGACTGTGGAAATTATAGAGGTATCTCTCATCTCCCCATTGAGGGGAAAATTCTGGCAAGAGTCATGGTCAACCGTCTCGTTATCCATGTCTCTGAAGACAACCTGCTAGAAGCACAATGCGGATTTCGACCAAACCGCAGTACGGCTGACATGATCTTTGTCATGCGCCAAGTGCAAGAGAAATGCATTGAACAAAACATGGACTTGTACGCAGTCTTTATTGACCTCACCAAGGCATTCGACACAGTGAACAGGGAGGTCCTCTGGGTCATTCTGTCAAAGCTCGGATGCCCAGAAAAATTCGTCAATCTTATTAGACAATTCCATGACGACATGACCGGGCAGGTGCTGTCAGGTGGAGAGGTGTCGGAGCCCTTCAACATCAGCAATGGCGTCAAACAGGGATGCGCCCTGGCCCCGATCCTCTTTAATCTGTTCTTCACCTGTGTGCTCAACCATGCTTTTAGGGACCTGGACCTTGGAGTATATCTGCGATTCAGATCTGAAGGTTCTGTGTTCGATCTTCGTCGACTGAACGCAAAGACTAAGACCACGAAGAAACTCATTCTTGAGGCACTTTTTGCTGATGACTGTGCCTTCATGGCCCACAAGGAATCTGACCTACAGCTAATCGTCGATAAGTTGGCTGAGGTTGCCCGCCTCCTTGGCCTTACCATCAGCCTTGGAAAGACAGAGGTGCTTTTCCAACCAGCACCCACCTCTACCTCCCAGCCTCCCTCCATTTCCATCGAGGGAACTCAACTGAAAAATGAAAAAGGAGTTCAAATATCTCGGCAGCACTATTAGCAACGACGGTAGCCTGGACAAAGAAATCAGTGCCAGAATCTGCAAAGCCAGCCAAGCACTAGGCCGGCTCAGAACACGAGTCCTGAACCAGCGAAACGTCAGACTTTCTACCAAACTGAAAGTGTACAGGGCTGTGGTCCTTACCAGCCTTCTTTATGGCTGTGAGTCATGGACCCTGTACAGACGACACCTGAAGCAGCTAGAGCGCTTTCACATGCGCAGCTTAAGATCCATTTTAAATATCAAATGGCAAAACCGAGTCACAAACCTGGAGGTGCTCGACCGTGCAGAGATGACTGGCATCGAGGCCATGATCCTCAAAAGTCAGCTCCGATGGGTGGGACATGTCATTCGAATGGATGACCACCGCCTCCCCAAACAACTCTTGTATGGAGAACTTAGCTCAGGCAAAAGAAACACAGGTAGACCACGCAAGCGCATTAAAGACTGCGTGAAGACACACCTCACCCATACTAACATTCCACCAAAAAAGCTTGAAACTGAAGCTTTGGACAGACCTCAGTGGCGTTCCATCACCCTGCAGGCCCAGACCGTTTTTGAGGACCAACGCAGGGAAAACGCCAGGAAGGCAGGAGCGAGGCGCAAGGCCACGTCATCACAGTCTCCAAGCAATAAACATTTCCCCTGCCCCCACTGCCCTCGCGTCTGCCGTTCGAGAATTGGCCTCATAAGCCACCTCCGAACCCATAACAGGGGTTGACGAACCTCCCCGCCAGAAAACCTGAGAAGAAGCTGTCATCGTCGTAATCGACGGACTACCATCATATATATATATATATATATATATATATATATATATATATATATATATATATATATATAAATGGATAATCTATCCATTATATATATATATATATATATATATATATATATATATATATATATGACACACAGGTAACCCACAGTCGGAGGAAATAAACTTTCCTGAAGAGGGCTGCAGGTGATAGCCGAAATATAGGATTCCTGAAGAGGGCTACAGTTGATAGCCGAAATATAGGATTCTTTTTTATTCGAAGTTTATTTTCTCCGACTGTGGGTTTCCTGTGTGTCATTTACAAATGTGCTACTACATTTCTGTTTAGAAATATATATATATATACATATATATATATATATATATATATATATATGTATATATATATGTATGTATACACAGATATGACAGAACTGAATCAACATAAAGAAAAATGCATTCTGCTCTTATTTAATGCTTAATGCTATTCAAATTTACCTAATATGTTATATTTAAGTAGATTTGTGTTTCAGATTACATACAAGATTAATCAAGCATGCCACAAACCAAAGGAGCAGTAGACCTATCTGAATTTCAGCGAGGTCGTATTATGGGTCAAGATGAAGGTGGACTTAGTAAACGCAAAATATCTGAAAATCTGTCAATACCCCTCTCTACTGTTAATAGAGTGATCGAACAATTTATCAGAGAGGGTAAGAAGGGCACAAAATCTCATTCAGGTCGTCCCGGGCCCTTGCATCTTGTAAAAAGAAATGTCGAAGGGGATCCACATTGCAACGCCTCTGACATAGCAGCACACGCTGATATCAGTCCCAGAACAGCTGTCAGGTATCTCCACAAGCTGGGTTACTATGGCAAAGCTGGAAGAAGAAAATCCCTCCTTTATCCAGCCAATATCAAGCACAGAATGGATTGGGCTGTTGAGATGATAGAGAGACCTGTGGCCTTTTGGAGCACTGTTATTTCACTGATGCGTCACGATTCGTATTATTTTCTGACAGTGGAAGAGTATGGGTCTGGAGACTCTGTTGTCAAGAGTTTTATCTCAAAAGACAGTAGCCAGCAGTGAAATATGGGGGCCTTTTAATAATGGTGTGGGGTGCAGATTGGAGTGATGGTCGATCAGAGCTTGTGGAGTGTCAAGGGAACATCAATTCGGGCAAATATTTTTCTATATTAAAGGAAGGACCCATCTCAATATTCTCCAGTGATAGAATGAGTAAAAATGTCTTCCTATTTATGGAAGATGGAGCTCCTTGTCACACTGCTCAAGCAACACAAAATTGATTGAGACATAATTGGATCAGGAAACTTCCATGGTCATATTAGTCTCCGGATATGAACCCTACCTCTGGGTTATATTAGACTGACAACTTCGCAAAAAGAATAGGAAGCCATCTTCAAAGCTCAAACTCTTAGGATTACTACGGGGAACATGGCAAGAAATTCCTCAAGGTGATTTTCGTGAATTAATCACTGGCATGCCTAGAAGGGTCCTTGCATTAAAAAAAAGGAAAAGGTATGCAAAGTAGACCACTTGGAAAAAGAAACTAACGAAGCAGAGCGCTTTCGTATATTACATCTTCAGTGCAACAAGTGACAACTTGTTGCACTGAAGATGTAATATACGAAAGCGCTCTGCTTCGTTAGTTTCTTTTTCCAAGTGGTCTACTTTGCATATATATATATATATATATATATATATATATATATATATATATATATATGTGTGTGTGTGTGTGTGTGTGTGTGTGTGTGTGTGTGTGTGTGTGTGTGTGTGTGTGTGTGTGTGTGTGTGTGTGTGTGTGTGTGTGTGTGTACACATATATACTTATATAAAAATAAATCACACGAAAATCGACTAAGACTTATGAATCTGTTTTCCCAAAAAGAAGGTAGACTCGGAGGTGATTTGATACAGGTCTTTAAGATTCTAAAGGGAATTGACAACATCAAAAGTGACAAAATGTTCACACTTAATAAGAATCCTATAAAAAAAAATAATGGTCTCAAACTGTCAGGAAATAGATTTAATTTGGAAGTGGATAGAAACAACTTCGTCAACCGTGTAGTAAATTAATGGAACAAACTTCCTGCGGAGGCAGTGCAATGTAGTTCAGTTCGAAACTTTAAGATTCGTTTAGATAAAAAGCTAAGCAAGAAGCTGTAATAAATGTCATTTATTTTATATTATTTGTTTATTTGTTTATTATTGTTTGTTTGTTTATTGTTATTTGTTTGATTTTTATTTATTATTAGTTATCTGTGAATTTACTATTATTTACTATTTATCTTTTTGTTTATTATTTAACTACAACTATGCATTTATTTGTTTTATCTATCATTATCTATATCATTAAAACTTTTATATATTTTCTTTAATTTATTTATCATCATTATATTTTTTTCCGCATTTGACCTAGTTATGGCTCAAAAGTCTCATGTTGGTATGCTCCGCCTTTGTTTTCTTTGTAATATATATATATATATATATATATATGCATATATATACATATGTATATATATATATATACATATATATATATATATGTGTGTGTGTGTGTGTGTGTGTGTGTGTGTGTGTGTGTGTGTGTGTGTGTGTGTGTGTGTGTGTGTGTGTGTGTGTGTGTGTGTGTGTGTGTGTGTGTGTGTGTGTGTGTGTGTGTGTGTGTGTGTGTGTGTGTGTGTGTGTGTGTGTGTGTGGGTATATAGATATATTTATGTAGTGTATAAGTTATATATATATATATATATATATATATATATATATGAAACTATGATCTTAGGTGTAGTGAAATTACAGATTATCTGATCATAGGTTTTGGCTTTCCTATTTGAAATGGGTTATAAAATATAAAATCTTAAAAGATAATCAATAGCAACAAATACATTTATATATCCATTTTCAGACATAGGTAACTCCAATGTATCTATATGAACTCTTTCCCAAGGTTTCTGCGGAATGGGATATGATAACATAGGAGCAGGTTTATGTGTATTTCTTTTCACCTTAGCATAATTCAAACAATTTTCTACATAATCATATATATCTTTCTTCATGCCTGGCCAAAAGTATTTAAGTAGTGTTTGTCTGTAAGTTTGATCTTTTCCTGGATGTGAACTACAATCACTATCATCAAGTAACTTCAGTTCCTCTTGTACAAGAATTTGTGGTATTAACAACTGATTCACTGGGCCCCAAGAAACATCTTTCCCACATACTACTGTTTTTCTATATAAAATTCTATTAACCAAATGAAATTTTTCTATCTTATACCCTTTTGTTAGTTTTGGGGTATTACCTCTTTGGTTCATCAAATTTTGGTCTACTGTTCCCCAAGTCTTATTTTTTCTTTGTTCCATTACCATCGGTTTCTCATTTAAGGTTACTAGCTCATCTATACTACAGACATAATTGATCAAACCTGTCGATGGTTGGCTAATATCTTTAGATAGTGCATCTGCTGCAACATTCTTTCTACCCGGAATATATTCAAACTTAACCTCATAACATTGAAGTATAGCAAACCACTTGCCTAGTCTGTCCCTAAGTTTCTTATGCTTAGATAAGTTATGAATAAATGTATGATCAGTCAACACTCTGATTAGATATCACTGCTAAGGATTTTTTTTTTTTTTTATTATAGAGAAGTTTCCCTTTGCATTATTACAAAGTCTAGATGTGTAAGCTATCGGTTTCAATGTACCATTTCTCTCTTGCATAAGCATGCCTTCTAACCCTATGTCAGAGGCATCAGTACAAAGAATGAAATCTTTATCATAGTCTGGAATTATTAAAACTGGAGAAATCGTAAGTTTGTCTTTCAACTTGTCAAAAGATTGCTGTTGTCCAGGTTTCCCAAATGAACTTTGAGTATTTCCTCAACAAAGAATTTAATGGATTAGCTATATCTGCATATCCTTGGATAAATTTCCTATAATATCCTATTAATCCCAAGAAACTTCTAACTTTTTCTACATTGTTTGGAAATGGATAATTTTTTACTGCTTCAGCCTTTGAATTTACTGTACTAAGTCCATGCCTGTCTACTTATGTTCCAAATAAATAACCCTGTCCTGCAAAAAATTATATTTCTCAAGTTTCACTTTCAATCCTGTTTCAACTAGCTTTAGAAATACCAAATCTAATTGTTTAAAGTGCTCAACCGCTCTTTGAGAAACTATTAAAATATCATGTAGAAATACACTGCCAATGTTTTTTATCGACCCATCTAGAACTGTATTCATTAATCTCATGTAAGTTAATGGACTATTACATAACCCAAATGGCATTTGTTTGAACTCATAGTGTCCTATTGGAGTAGAAAAGCCTGTGAACTCTCGTGAATCTTTATGTAACTCGATCTGCCAAAGAGCAAACTGACATCCATAGTGCTAAAATACCTCTTTTGAGTTCCCAAAGTTCTAAGAGTTTCCCCTATTAACGGTAACGGTAATCGGTCAGGTATGGTTTGTTTATTCAATTCCCTATAATCAATAACTGGCCGCATGGTATCATCTGGTTTTGACACCAGAATCAGAGGGAAGTTCCACTCAATCTTATTATGTTCAATAACATCCTGCAATAACATTTTAGTGATCAATTTATCGACAATGGCTACTTTGGGATATGGTAATCTGTAGGCAGGTATATAAATAGGTTGAATCCCTAGTGTTAATTTTATATAATGTTTTAAAACAATTCTTTTGCCCAAAGCGTCCCCCAGCAAAGCAATTGCTTTATTGTGCTTCAAGGGCAAAGCAACTAAGCTTTCATCCAACTTAGAACAACTAGTTGGTTCTAGTGTATTCTTGTATTTCTCTCCAAAGTCTGTTTCTTCCTCAATTGAACAGATTGGTGATTCCACCTCCTCAGTAATATTTCTACTAGGTTCTTAACATCTGAGTTGGGTCCACTATACAAGACTTTGGTCTGGACCACTCTGCCCGCTATCTTACCAAGCATTGTTATCTTCCCTATCTATTTCAAGAAATTCTTTGATTACTATAACTGGATCTTATCACAAATACTGGCTCTATATCTGGTTTATTTAAAAATGGGATTAACTATGATTTCACAAAGATCCCTACCTCAGGAGGACATATAACCATGCTCTTTTTCTCATAGTTGCACATTCTATCAATAAATCTCTCGGGAAAATATTCTTCTACAACTATCACTGGAATGTGCAAATGCTCATTTTTACGAGTATATAAGATAACCTCTAATTCAACCTTACCTAATGTTATCAAATGACTTCCTGTTACTCTTTGCAATGAGTATTAGATTGGTTTCAAGATTTTTTCTCCTGGTTTCAACTGGTTTGAAAATTTACTAGTTATCATATTAACTACAAATCCTGTATCAATAAATATTTCAATAGGTTTATTGAACACTGTACCCTCAATGAGTAGTCCCACAGAAGTTCTTCCAATTGTTATAGTAATTTTATAACTGTCTTTGATGTAGGTGTTTTCTTTCATCCTTCTATTACTCTTCTCCCTAACACAATACCGTTTCTGTGCAGTTCTATGGGTAGCTTTGTAGTGTTGTTTCATTTTGTGTCTGGGGGTTTTCGTCTTATTCCTGGATGAATACGAAAATTTGGCTATGTTCTACTCTCCTGTGTTCTGTGTCCTATCCTGTGACGATACAAACAGCAAGGTGGGCTTCTACAATGGTATTTATCATGACCACTTATTTGTAGTTTCTACAAATGGTTTCATAATAACACTCTTGTGCTTTATGCCCCCAGGTATAACAATTTTAACATTCAATTCTATCATTCCTTGGTGTGCTTCCAACTCTATGTTCAGATCCTCTGTTTCTGTAATCACTTATAGAGTTCCTAGTTTCTTTCTGTTGTTGCATTTCCACTTCCATCACATATGGACTAATTGCTTTAGTTTTACTATAACCTTGAAGAAGGTAATCTATCTCCCCTAAATCCATTGTTTGTTTAAGATCTTTTATAGCATTTCTGCCTTTATTTCGTCGAAGCTGTTGATCAACAATGCAAATGCAACTAATTTGGTATCCTGAGAAACTTTTATTTTATACTAAATCTTTCTATCCAATCTGAATTGCTTCAATATAGAATTGATGTCCTTAGAGCATCTGTTTAATTTTACTGAATATTTTGCGGCAGATTCACTTGTTTTTTACTTTTTCTGTTATTCTAACCAAAGACCTGATAGGATTCCGATAACACTTTGACTTAAATTGTTTAATGAATGCCTTCTTATAAGCTTCATATTAGTTAGTATTTTCCATTTGCTAGAAATTTATTATAAGCCTAGCTCTACCCTCTTCTGCTTTATGCCCCCACTTATAGAGGTCCTAGTTTCTTTCTGTTGTTGCATTCCCACTTCCATCACATATGGACTAATTGCTTTAATTTTACTATAACCTTGAAGAAGATATTCTATCTCCCCTAAATCCATTGTTTGTTTAAGATCTTTATATAGCTTTTCTGCCTTTATTTCGTCGAAGCTATTGATCAACAATGCAAATGCAACTAATTTGGTATCCTGAGAAATTTTAATTTTGTTACTAGATCTTTCTATCCAATCTGAATGCTTCCACATTGAATTCATGTCCTTAGACCATCTGTTTAATTTTGCTAAATATTTTGTGTCAGATTCACTTGTTTTTACCTTCTGTTTTATTCTAACCAAAGACTTGATAGGATCCTGATCACACTTTGACTTAAATTGTTTAATGAATGTCTTCTTATAAGTTTCATATTAGTTATATCTTCCATTTGCTGGAAATTTATCATAGACCTAGCTCTACCCTTCTTAGGATCTACATTTTCTTTTAAATTTTCTATTTTCATTTTATCATCTGTTATGTTTTTCGTGACGATCAAAATGTCAATGAAACTGAGAAACCTATTAACTCCCAAGTTGTTTTCTTCATCTGGGAATTTTCGTCCGTTCCGTCCCTAGTTGCTACCACTCTTACCACCGCTGTTACTCCGTCTACTGTTCCTTTCTATGGTCCCCTTTCTTTTGTCTATTATTTTGTATTTCGTCTCTCACTTTCTACTTTCTTTTCACCACTGTCTTTATGTATAATAGTCATTCACAATATTCTTCTGTAGGAAGTCTGTTAATGTTACTCTGTCTACGAGAGGGGCATTAAATGCAGTTAAAATTATCTCTCTTTTCTTCCCGAATATATACACTTGGTTATGTGAGCTACACCAAGGGACTCCCATGTGGAATCCCCAATTTATCCGTTAGGTCAATTCGCATTGACGTCATGATTTCCATAATTCAATGATCATTACTTTTACATCTAATTACCTCCCTGAGGGTGTGACTTTACTCCCATCCTCCAATCAGAAAGGCTATTACAAACTCTAAAGAAATACTGTTTAGTCAAGCAATCTCGAGATCAATTCACCGCTGACTTAGTTTACATACTGTTACATTAGCATAATACTGCAATGAAATCGGGTCCCCAGAGGCTGTTTGTAAACTTTTTATGCGAGGAGTGAGGTTTTGCAATTCCTTCGCCTACGAACTCTTGTATATCAAATATCCAACTCATAAAACTTAAATTCTCGCCACCAGCCCCTCTATCTACTCACTTGTCTACCATTATCTATGAGCCTCATCTCCGAGCCTCTTACTATGGAGCCTACCGACTAAAAGTGTGAATAATGAATAACATTTTTGAAAGACTGGAGAAAGTAGAGAGTGAGAGACATACGAAAGTAAAAGCATAAAAGAATGACAGCAAAAGAGTGGTGCCAACGGTGGGATGGAACCAACACTATTAAACAGTACTACATCTAAAGGATTTAGTGCAAGTGTGTGAAGAGACGGGTACATCAAACTACAGAATACGTAGTACATCCTAACTACGAGGGGACGAGCTACAAGAAACCGCGCACGCTGATACAAGGATTCAGCCACGAGGAGTGAACGAGAGGGGACACAAGACGAGGTTGATGTACGTGTGAGGGCGCGCCGTACGTATGAGGACGACCACAAAAAATGCAGTTGATTTAAATCAACATTAATAACTGAAAGTATGGCCACGGGGGTGTTATGTCATGAAATTGTCACCTCACAGTGTAACATTCCATAGTTTTCGGGTAATAAAATAGAGTGAGAGTCAATAGGTTTTTAAGTTAAATAGATACTCTAACTATGACTAAAAACATAACAGATGATAAAGGGAAAATACATACATACATATACCAAGGCTTTTTCCCCCTTACAAGGGAGGTAGCCAAAAAGAAAAAGGAATAAAATCATTCCCACCCATTCCATCCCTGAATACACTCCACACCCCTCCACCCTCCCTCTTATCTTAGCATCTCCCGGATGACGGGTCATTCCTGCACCTTTTCCAGTGCCCTGGGTCAGAAGCAGTGTCCCAAGACACAGCATATCCACAGCAAGGCCGCTTCATTAAATCGGTGACCCCCGTCTCCGTTCCCCTATGCATAAAGGAGAAGACGGCGAGAAATCCCTTCGGGCTGCGTCAAAATTTGCTCACATATACTACCTCACCCCCCATCCCCCCGCCCATTCCATCTCATGCATCACAACATCATTCATGTGCTCCAAAGTTGGTAACTTTAGTTTAATCAGTCTCTTTTCATATGACAAGTTTGAAAGTGCTGGAGCCATTTTTGGGGTTGCTATCTGGATTCTTTCAATTTTCTTTATATTCTTTTTGGTACTGGGTGACCATAATGTCGCCTCCTTTTCCAGTCTAGGCCTTATTAGTATGATTTTTTTTTTATATATATATAATTTCTTTCTTTACCTCCTTAGTTCCAATTTTATATTGTCCTGATATTCTATTTTTATTTTTCCAAACTCCATTATGCTACACCTCTTAATGTTCAAGTATAGATCTCATTTCTGACTGCATTTCCAAACCTTGTTTAAATCTCCCTGTAGTGATTCGCAATCTGTTTTAGTTTTTACTTTCCTCACCAATTTAGCATCGTCTGCAAAGAAGCTCATGTAACATTTCACATCACCGAATTCATTCACATAAGTAGCGAACATTTTTAGATCTAATACAGATCCCTGCGAAACTCCACTAATCTCCTTCTAACATGAATATTTCTATCCGAGTACTACTCTCACCTTTCTACCATTCAGGAAGTCCTCCATCCAATTTAGTAGGTCGCCTTGTATCCCTCCTCTGTCTTCCATTTTATTTATTTATTTACTTATTTATTTATTTACTTATTTATTTATTTATTTATTTATTTATTTATTTATTTATTTATTTATTTATTTATTTATTTATTTATCTATTTATTTATTTATTTATTTATTTATTTATTTATTTATTTGTTTTTATTATCTTTTATTTATCTATTTTTTATTATTTTTTTTATTTATTCTTATTTTATTATTAATATTATATATATATATATATATATTATATATATTTTTTTTTTTTTTTTTTTTTTTTTTCTTTTTTTTTTTACCTTGTCGAAGGTTTTTGGTAAGTCCAAGAAAGCACAATTAGCCCATCCATCCCTTTCTTGTATTTTGTCTATTAGTCTTGAGTAAAAACAGATTAGATTTGTGGTACATGATCTCTGTCTGAACCAAAATTGACTTGGGTTTATTATATTATTTTCTTCCACGTGTCTTGTCCATCTATTCTTGATCATTTTCTTACAAATTTTGGCTACAATGCTTGTTAGTGAGACCGGTCTGTAATTAGTTGGTTCTTTCTTATTTCTTCCTTTACACATTGACACAATTTTGGCATTTTCCAGTATTTTGATATTTTTCCTTCTTTAAGTGAGTAATTTATCATGCTATGTATTTTGTTCATTAGTTCTTCCTTGCATTCCTTTAGTATCCACTTTGCAATTTCGTCAGGGCTGTGCGATTTCCTAATATCAAGGTTTGTTAATTGCTCCATTGTTTGTTTGTTTTTTGTGTTATTGTTTTTTCGCTCATGGGGGGAGATCGCGCGTTGCTTCCTTTGTCCCAATATTGTACCTTCTCTTTTGTGAAAACAGACTTGAAATGATTATTCATGACTTAGATTTGAATGTGCTATCTTGAAATTAGCTTATGATACTAAGGTGTGTAAAGTAACAAATGATCAATGAAAACAACTTGATATTTAAGGACCATTAGGCAACCTAGAGTTATGGTCCTAATAGTGGCTAATGGAATTGATCGCAAATGTAAAGCTATACACACCGGTAAAAACATTACTAAGTACGATTCCAAGATGTTTGGAAAAATTATAAAATTGAAAAATAAAAAATATCTTAATGTATATATCGATAACGATTTTTAAAACATCTTAGCATTGTTTCGGTCTCAGTGAATGCACTGGATTTGGTGGTGCCCTTATTTTACTTCAAAAGTCCAACTTTCATCATTGGCCCACTTTCTCGTGAAATGTGTTTACGTTTGGTTCTCGAATATGATTAAAGTCACTGACAAATTAGAAGAGTACAGCAGCAATCCACAAAGTTTGCATCAAAATTATATTCAACATAAGCATATTCAAAACTCTGTATTAAACACTGGATCATTTTATTCATATCAGGGGATCTAAGTGAGAAATTTTAGTTCAGACAGCTTTAACGGTAGAGGGGGTTTCAGTGTATATGGCGTTTGATCGGAAAACTAAACGGTCAAATTAATGAGTGCAGAAGAAATCACAAAGTGGCTCCAGAATATTTTAGGCGGTACTTTCCTGTAACAAAAAAGACAACAGCAACCTCATACTAATTACAAGCACGGGCTAGCCAAGGACTTCAGTAAATCCTATCATGAAAGTAATATTCAATCATAAGATTTGTCCCAACAAGTAAGTTATTTTATTACAGCAGTTTATTGCTGGACACCAATGGTGGGTAAGGGTGTAGATCAATCGCGGTAGATGGGATTAAGCATGGGGTGGCAGGTAATGTCGAGGTATTAGATATGCATGGAAAGAGAAGTCACGGGGGTGGTTAGCGATTCAAGAGAACATGCATATTGTGTATTTTAAATACTGGGAGACAAACCATTATTCATTCGAGTGTAGTAGACAGCATAGTTTTGGTAGGTGTGATGTAAGCTGAAGAAACGTGGAAAAGCCAGATAACAACAGCATTTATAATGTAGAAGTCGTTTAGACTGCCATTGATATAACTTGTGAGAATGAGAATAGGTCAGATGCTGCCAGTACTCGCCTGGCAGATGTTATATGTTTAGCTTCGGAAAATATACTAGTCCAAGGAATGTAATCAGAATAGAAGTGAGCGACAAACTGGATCCTAAAGTAATAAAAAGAATCACATCATTAGAAGATAAACAGGAAGTAGTTGTGAGTGTTTAGAGATACCGGTACAAGGAGCAGTTGTGAGTGTTGGGGGACACCGATATATTTCAAACGCTGATGTGTCCAGGGACAGTATCAGATATTGAGGAAGTGCAGATGGGTGATAGGATATTGATGAAAGGAGTAACAGAGAATCTAAGAGTTCCGTTAGCCAGAATATAATTCAAAATAGAACGTAACAGAAGATGTTCCACAGAAGGAGGATCGGAGGTGTCAGATATTGGGTTGAACATAATCCTATGAAACGATGTTGGTGAAGGTTTATTGGTGACCCTCCCTTGTGACTGAGAGAAAGATGCTAGACCAAGCTGCCGAGAACCCGAAACTGAGGGTATGCACGCAGATTATATCGAAGGGAAGAGCGCGACGACGAAACAGAAAGCAGAAGAAATGAGCCCCAAAACGAAGAGAAGAAAATAGATGAGGCAGAAGAAATCGACATATGTGGGTTATTTTATGAGTCCAACAGATGTAGATGCCTGGAGTCGAAGGATATAACGGAAGGAGAGATGGGTGAAATGGACATGACGAAACGAGAACAGCTGACAGTTGGGTGAGCGAACACTATATACATCCTATTAGCCCTAAAACGTCAAATTACACCGAGCAGGACGGCAAGGGGACGGAGGGGAAGCCACAGGCTCAGATATAAGGAGAAAGGAGATAAAAGTATAGTCATGTTGACAAGCAAATTGGAAGATTCGCTTCACAGACGACCAGTAAAAGGTACGAACCCAAATTGCAATGCCAAAGAAATGCAGGGAAGTTGTGATAGAGATAGGAGACGCAGAGAATGGGAAAATAGGCTACAGCGTAAGAAGTAAGTAGTTTATCCTTAATGGAAATATTAAGTATTTATCATATGATACATCCAGAAAATAAGAGTCAAATGAATTAAAATATCTGATTAAGCTTTTAGGACGGTAATCCAATTTTCTGATATAAGCCGGGTATTTACCCCAGCCTATCTTCCGCATAGCCAAGAGTGTTTTCTGTCAAGGAAATTAAGGAAACGAAATCATCTGTTCTCCACTTCATATAGGAAGTAGATAATGAGGTGTGCAGATAGCAAAATGTTACATAAGTTCAAAGGAGAAAATTGATAGGGACGACCACAGAGGTTACAGTTGCCATTAAGAAAATCCAAACTGAATTCTTAGCGAATCATGACTTCTCTCATGATGTCAGATATCGAGGAGGATGACCTATCAGCAAAGTCAGTCAGTCCTGCGTAATTGTGTCAAGCAAGCGGTGGTGGGCTTTAGTGTGAAAGCATAACGTATTATGAGAGAAAACAAAGTGAGGGGAACCACGACCCGATGACAAGTCGCCAAAACAGCGGAAGTTTAAGCGGCAAGAGTTCAAAGGATTACAAAGGATTACAAAGGCGGAGCATACCGACAGGAGACCTTTTGGTCCATATCTAGGTCGGATGCGAAAAAAAATCATAATAATAATAAAATAATAATTATAAAAAAACTATAATAATGTATGCAACAAACAAAATACATAAATAAATGCATAGGTATAGTTGAATAACAAACAAACAGGTAAACAGTAAATAATAATGAATTGACACATAACTAATAATAAATGAAAATCAAACAGACGAATGATAACAAAGCAAAAACAAATAATATAACATAAATTATAATCATTACAGCATCTTGCTTAGGTGTATATCTAAACGAGTCTTAAAGCTTCGAACTGAACTACATTGCACTACCTGTGCAGGAAGTTTATTCCATTCATTAACTACACGGTTGGCAAAGTTGTTTCTACCTACTTCCAAATTGAATCTATTTCCGGATAGTTTGAGACCCTTGTTTCTTGTCTGATTCTCATTCAATGTGAAAATTTTGTCACTTTTGATGTTGTCAATTCCCTTTAGAATCTTAAAGACCTGTATCAAGTCACCTCTGAGTCTACGCTTTTTTAGGGAAAACAGATTCATATGTTTTAGTCGATTTTCGTATGATTTATTTTTGATATTTGGAATCAGTTTTGTGGCTCGCCGTTGTACTTTTTCCAGTCTGTCAATGTCTTTAATGAGATTCGGTGACCATACAGAAACAGCATATTCCAAATGTGGACGAACTAACGATTTATATAGCTTGTTAATGAGTGATGGACTTTTGAAATCAAAAGATCGCGCAATCAGTCCTAGAATCTTATTTGCTTTCTCAGAGGCTGAAATACACTGCTTGGATGATTTGAGGTCGATACTGATAATTACGCCGAGATCTTTTTCATTATCCACTTTTGCTAACGAATTTCCAAATAACTTGTAATCGTACTTATTGTTGTTTTTACCTATGTGCATTACCTTGCATTTACTTGTGTTAAATTTCATTAGCCACTTTTCAGACCATTGCTGTAATTTATCTAAATCTTCTTGAATATCTAATTGATTTAAGTGATCATTTGCCATTCCGCACAGTTTTGTATCATCAGCAAATTTGGAAACAGTATATCTTAGTCCATGGTCTATATCATTTATATATACTATGAATAGAAGTGGCCCAAGAACGGAACCCTGAGGAACTCCACTTGTAACATTTTCCCATCTAGAAGTTTTTCCATTTAAAACAAATCTTTATTTTCGACCATTCAACCAATTACTAGTCCAACTTAATAGGCTACCACTTATTCCGTGTAAAGCTAATTTAGTAAGTAGTCTTTCGTGTGGGACGGTATCAAAAGCTTTTGCAAAGTCTAGATATATTAAATCTATATTGTTTCTTTTGTCATAATTCTAAATAATGAAGGACGGTTTATTGACACTTGAATCTAGTCCGTGAGACTTGCCGTACATAGTTTTGTTGAAGGAAGACGGTACGAGGGTGAGGTATGTGGATGATCTGGTGATCTACAAGATGTAGGAGGAGCACTTTGATAAGATATGAATGTTCTCTTATATAAATGAAGCCAACCTCACTGGAAGCTTGCAGGAGGATAAGGTCACAATGCCAAGGCTTTTGTACATGGACCACCTGATGAGCTCAAGAGAAGAAGCGACATTCCCAATACTGAATGGCCTGAAAAAGTGGGTAATTACGCGATGGTAACTACTTTATCTGACCTGATGGCAGACCACATAAGTCTGAATGTTCAGGAGAATGACAAAGTGCATTCGTGGGATTAAAGGAAGTCCTTACTTCGGCTACAATTAAGCGGTACCCAGGGTATGATGAGCTAGATTAGGTTGCAGGTGCTGCATTGGTATGGAGTAGAAGTCCTTTGTACCAGAAACATGAAAGTCGGCTAATGGATATTAATCCATTAATCATTATGATACAGAAGTAATTGTTGCACTTCTACCGTCCCCTTTTCCAAACACAGACAACACTACATACAAACCAGGGATGATGGTCTCATCTCCAGCTTTCATCAGCTTTGCCATATAAGGAGTCAGATGTTTGTCCACTGTTATTTCTGAAGCCCTGCTGGGCGAAACGTTAAATATACTTGATCCCATAATCTGCTTTTGGCCTAAAAACACTTCATCATTCATTCATGACGAATTCCTACGGCACGACAGTTTTATATGCTTTTGTAACAAAATACTACACTATAGAAAGTGTCGGGGAATTTGTCTTTTGAACTAAGCATTCTTATGGGCGTATACTTTGTGCCGAGTGCCATCAATGGTCACGTCCTCTGTACAACCAATCTACTACAGAACACGTCCTACTTACAAAGACGCCTTGCCAAGAACCAGATGGCTGGTAAGTTCTCAGCTCGATATACAGGTCTGCAGTAGAGAAAGTTCCCAGCACGTTTCTAGTTCGACTCACTCGCCAAGTTTTTGAGACAATGTCTTCCAAGATGAGATGCCAACTCACGGACGGTGGCCCTGTTTAATTGTCTACAATTTCACATTTATGTACTGTTGGTTTGACGCTTTCA
>NC_134807.1:52705752-52713252 GCF_046742065.1 Oratosquilla oratoria
TCAAATACATTTTGCACATGATCTCATTTATGTCCTCTCATTTCTGGTATGCTTCGACGACGTTTTGTAGTTGTCAAATTCCGTGTCCATTTCTTTCCAGCTGATTCCATCGCTGATTTGGATCGTTTACTTTTAAAAGACATGTTTGAATCTGAAAGCAGAATACACGCAATCAAAAGTGAGAATGGAGAATACACTAGCTACTGCAAAGGGTATTTAAACCAATTTTGATTTTCCATTATAATGCACGAAAGGTATCTACTATCCAGTAATATATAAGTATCTATTATCCACCTATTTTGCACATATATTTCGAAATGCTATATGGTAAGAAAATTTATACCATAATACTTACAGAACTATAAAGTTATAAAGTCACTGTTTCTTTGTCTGCACAGCACACACTCAAAACTACAGCTAGGAAAATTGACTTCAGATACAGCTACCGATACTGCTACTAACACCTCCTCAGGACCTCACTTCCTGTGCACAGCAAGAATGAAATGATGTTGGGTGCGAGAGGCTTTTATATAACCAAAATAAAATAACATGTAAAAATAACATGAAGTGTGTGTGTTTGTGTGTGTGTGTGTGTGTGTGTGTGTGTGTGTGTGTGTGTGTGTGTGTGTGTGTGTGTGTGTGTGTGTGTGTGTGTGTGTGTGTGTGTGTGTGTGTGTGTGTGTGTGTGAATAAAGGAGAGTACAAGAGACCATAAGGCCTACACTAGGCAGCTCCGTATCCATCATCACCTGTCATCCCCATCATCCATAAAGTTGTCTATTTTTTTTCTTTTTCTTTTTTTAACAACTGATAGTTTCAGCGCTTACTACATGGTTACTAAGTTTATGCCATTCATCGACCACCCTATTAGTAAACCAATTCTTGCCTATTTCCTTTTTAAGTCTAAATTTGTCCAGTTTATACCCATTACTGCGAGTCCTGCCCTGCTGTTTTATCATGATGACCTTGTTTGCATCACCCTTGTTATAATCTTTGATCCATTTGAACACTTCTATTAGATCACCCCGCACTCTGCGTCTTTCCAGAGAGTGTAAGTTAAGGTGCCTAAGCCTCTCTTCGTAAGGCAAATTTCTGAGTCCATGTATCATTTTGGCCATTCTTCTCTGTTCTGATTCTAGTGAATTTATGTCCATTCTGTAGGACGGAGACCAAAACTGTACCGCATAGTCAAGGATGGGTCTAACTATCGCTAGATAGAGTTTAATAATTACCTCTGCACTTCTATTCGTTACCGTCCTAGCAATGAAACCTAATGTCTGTTAGCTTTATTTCTAGCGCTAATGCACTACTTCCTGGTTTTAAGTTCCGGACTCACCAGAACTCCCAAGTCCCTCTCGCACTCATATTTTTCTAAAAATGTGTTATCTAAGCTGTATCTATTTTCGGGGTTGTGTAGCCCTACGTTTAACACGCTACACTTAGATATATTGACGTTCATTTGCCATTTCACCGAGGAAACTATTCAAAAAGGTAAAAGTATTAAGGTGACCGAGCGTAGACATGCTATAGGAAGACAGCAATTGACATGTTTGAAAGATAGAAAAGGAGAAATAATTAAATGTAGAAAAAAATGGTAAAAAGAGTAGAAGAATTTTAGCATGAGCTCTACTCGTCGAAGGCCGTAGTTGAGTCACTAAATTCATGTGTAGGCGTTAGTAGTGTACCAGAGATTGCAAAGTAAGGAGTAGAATTTGCTCTAAAAACTATGAAACGAGGAAAAGCACCTGGGGAAGATGGTATCTCAATAGACCTGTTGAAAGACGCAGGTAAATTAGTTCATATCAAATTAGCTGAGTTGTACACCCAGTGCTTACGTCAAGAAAGCGTTCCGGATGCATGGTGCAATACTATAGTGATTTTGCTTCATAAAAAAGGAGACCAGAAGGACCTTAGTAACTATCGACCGATTAGCTTGCTATCAAAAGTATATAAAGTATTCTCCAAGATCCTTACAAATAGACTAAGTCAAGTTTTAGATGGAAACCAACCGAGAGAACAGGCAGGCTTTAGAAGCGGATATTCAACTCTAGACTATTTGCAGGCGATAAACCAACTAACTGAGAAAACGACAGAATATAATATACCTCTGTGTTTAGCTTTTGTAGATTACGAGAAGGCCTTTGAATCAGTAGAACAAATAGCAATACTTAACAAAGGATTACAAAGGAGGAGCATGCCAACAGGAGACCTTTTGGTCCATAACTAGGTTGGATGTGAAAAAAATATAATGATAAATAAATTAATAAATAAAAAATTAGAACATTATAAATAATAATAAATAAAATAAATGAATGCATAGGTATAGTTAAATAATAAACAAACAGGAAAATAGTAAATAATAATAAATAATAATAAATGAAAATCGAGCAATAATAAACAAACAAATAGACAAATAATAACAAACAAACAAATAATATAAAATAAATGTAGAATAATGGAGTTTAGAAAAAGTAGAAATAGAATATCAAGGATATATAAAATTGGTACAAAGGAAGTAAAAAAAGTTAGCTCGGAAAGGGACCTAGGAGTAATTATCAGCTACGCAAATACGGTACAAACGAACAGATCGTAAGAGTTCTAGAAAAGAGTTAGGCTAAAGGTACCGCTATAGTTTGACTACATAAAGATACAGAAAAGATCAAGATTGAGAAAGGAGTACGGCAAGGCGATACAATTTCACCCAAACTATTTGCAGCTTGTTTAGAAGATATTTTCAGAAGGTTAAGTTGGGAAAAGAAAAGTTTGAAGACTTGAACCACCTAAGATTTGCAGATGACATCATTCTTATTTCAGAAAGAGCAGAAGACTTGCAAGATATGCTGAGCGATCTAAACAAAGAAAGTCTCAAAGTAGGTTTAAAAATGAATAAGAGTAAAACCAAAGTAATGTTCAACACGAAAGTTCAAAGCAAAGAGATTGTAATTGATGACGAGAGTCTTGAGGAAATTGAAGAGTATAACTATTTATGCCAGATGGTGAAGGTGCCGAAAGATCATGATAATGAAATAAAAAGACGCCTTACAATTGGTTGGAAAATGTTTGGTAAGTATAATAAAATCTTGAGAGGCTCTCTACCTTTATGTTTGAAACATAAAGTTTACAATCAATGCATTCTACCAGCAATAATCTACGGGTGTGAGACTTGGAAGCTGACGAGGGCGATATAAACAAAGCTAAGGACTGCACAGAGGACAATGGAGAGATCAATGATGGGAATAACACTAAGAGACCGAGAGAGAGCAAGTTGGGTGAGAGAGCAGACTAGAATGAAAGATATAGTGGAGGCATTAAAAGAGAGGAAGTGGAATTGGGCAGGTAAGTTGTTGCGAACGACTGATGAGCGATGGAGCAAGTGTGTTACTGAATGGACGTCGCGAGATAGGAAGCGTGGAAGAGGGAGACCAGACAGAAGGTGGAGAGACGAGACGTGGCAGAGGATGGCACGGTCGTGTGATTCATGGAATGCTATGGAGGCCTTTGTTCAGCAGTGGACTTAGGATGGCTGATTTGATTGATTGATTGATATGTATATATATATATATATATATATATATGTACATATATATAAATATATATATATATATATATACATATTCACGAAGAACCCACAGTCAGAATAAAAGGAAACTTAGAAGATAATACGACTTCTATATTTCGGCTAACAGCGAAGACCCTCTTCAGGAAAGTACTTTCCTGAAGAGCGTTATAGCTATTAGCCGAAATATAGAAATTATACTTTCTCCTAAGTTTCTTTTTATTCCGACTATGAGTTCTTCGTGATTATTTTTACAGATTTGCCACTACATTTTTTCCTAGTGATATATATATATATATATATATATACATACATATATATATATATATATATATGTGTGTGTGTGTGTGTGTGTGTGTGTGTGTGTGTGTGTGTGTGTGTGTGTGTGTGTGTGTGTGTGTGTGTGTGTGTGTGTGTGTGTGTGTGTGTGTGTATTCACTTGGTCTTGGTCTTTGGATCACGTGTTGGACTCGTGATCGACAGCTATTTCCCTCCTGGAAGAGAGCTCAGAGCTCGTAGGTCCGATCTATGGGTAATGCTATGACCTTGCACCCACACACACCCCCAACTCCCCGCCCACGAGAGTCAGAGTAACGACCCGAGGCACAGCGATACCGAAATAATTTCGGCCCTGGGCAGGATTCGAACTGGCTACTGGGAGCACTTCTGCTTCCCAGTTCAGCGCTCTACCAACTGTGCCCCCGAGTCGGTGTGTGTGTGTGTGTGTGTGTGTGTGTGTGTGTGTGTGTGTGTGTGTGTGTGTGTGTGTGTGTGTGTGTGTGTGTGTGTGTGTGTGTGTGTGTGTGTGTGTGTGTTCGTAAAGAGCTGGAGTCCAGGAGCCATGTTATCGGAAAATTTCAAAACACTGGACTCAGAGTAACAGAATTTATTACCGACGTTTCGAACCCTGTCCGGGGTTCGTCCTCAGGGTTATACATTGTAAGCAAAAGGATTCAGTTATATAGTGTACCGATGTTCTCTGGGACAGGTCCCACCGAATTTAACAGAGTTGAACAAAATCAAAACCTATTCCGAATAACAAAAGGAAATTAATTTCAAATTTGTATAAAGCGTCCACCCAAATGAAAAGAATTGACAAAAACGCCACATATCCCATGTCAAAATAAACGGAACAATACAAATTCTGAACGACACCCAGAAATTAATAACAGAGTAAGTACAAAGTGTCAACAAATGGAACCACCGAAAATAAAAAATAAAAAGAGCAAAAAGAAAAATACCAAATGTCACAGACCAGACATAAAAGCACTACACGGGTCGTCTGTCACCGCTCTAACTGTCCTGTATGTCCTTATCAGTACAAATCAAACTACAAAACAATACAAAAACAAAAACCAACACTAAATGACAAGAATCAATTTAATTACAAAGTTTGCACAAAGTGTCCACTGAAATAAAAAAGGAAGGGACAAAAAAGCAAAAAATGGCAAACTGACATAATGAAAAATATAAAAAATCACAGTCCGCACCCAAAAGCACCACACGGGTCGCCTATCGCAGCTCTTTCTGTCCTGCTTGTGCTTAGCTCCCTTATCAGTACAAATCAAACTATCAAACAACACCAAAACCAAAATTGAATGACATAAAGAAATTACAAAGTGTATAAAGTGTCCGCTGAAATAAAAAGGGGGGGGGGACAAAAAGCAATAAATGACAAACCCGACAAAATGACAATGAACTCAATAGCAGCGAAACAAAACAATAAACAAAACAAAACCAATTCTGAACGATAAAAGAAAAAGAAAAATTATAACAAAGTTATATAAAGTATCAACACAATGGGACTACTAAAAATAAAAAGAGCAAAGGGCACAAGACATTAACTACTTTAGAAAATAGGCTGTTGGGATAATTAAATGTGAATTTGATTTATTCAGGAGGAAGTAGTTTAGAAACTTTGTGGATAGAGTCATGGTATGGTAATTTTATACATTTTTTGTCCCAATTGTGTATGTTATGAGTGTTGGAGTTATCTTTATAATGGCTGGTTTTTGCTTTACTAAGGTCTTTGAGTAAGAACCAGTCTGGATATCCTATTTTCTTTAGTTGTGAGCTTACTTCCTCTAGTTCTTCTTCAAGGTAATGTGGACTACATAGTCTAAGGGCTCTTAGGTACAGACCTGAAGCGACACTGTATTTAACTTGAGAGTGGTCGAAATATACAGGAACAATTATCTCACTTTTTATCTTTTTCCACCGACAGTGGGTTCTAAGTTTAATATATATATATATATATATATATATATATATATATATATATATATATATATACATATATATATATATATATACATATATATATATGTATATATATATATATATATGTGTGTGTGTGTGTGTGTGTGTGTGTGTGTGTGTGTGTGTGTGTGTAAGTGGGAGGTTATCAGGAGTGAAGAGAGGGCGAGGGAGGGAAGGGGTGGCTATTCTAGTAAGTGAGGAGATAGGTAAAGGGGTAGTGGAGTGGAAGGAGGTTTCCTCAAGGATAATGTGGATGAAGGTGAAACTGGGAAAGGAGATGTGGGTCTTTGTAAGTGCATATGGGCCGGGCAGTGAGAAGAGCATGGAAGAAAGGGAGGCCTTTTGGATAGATTTAAATGAGTGCATAGAGGGTTTAGGAAGAAATGTCAATGTAATAGTACTGGGAGACCTTAATGCTAGGGTGGGAAATGGTCCAATTGATGGAGTGGTTGGGAAGTGTGGAGTTCCAGGAAAGAATCGTAGTGGAGAGTTGATGGTGGAAATGTGTCTAGAAAGAGAGTTGATGATAGCAAATACAGTGTTTCGGAAGAAAGTCAAGCATAAGTACACATGGGAGAGGGTGGTAAAGGGAAGGGTGGTAGATAGAGTGCTAATGGATTATGTAGTGGTAAATAGGATTATGATAGGAAGAGTTAAGGATGTACATGTGCTAAGGGGAGAGGGTGGGGGAATATCAGATCATTTTTTGGTGGAAGGTAAGCTGAGAGTGGAGGATAGATGGAGAAGGAGGAAAGGGACAAAAGGTAGGGAGGTTCTTAGAGTGAACTCCTTGAATGAAAAGGAAAAGGAGAAGGAGCACGAAAAGAAGCTGAAGGAGGAGTGGGAGGGAGTAAAGGATAGAGCAGAGATGGGTGTGGAGGAGGAATGGGGATGGTTCAAGGAGGGAGTCTTAAAGTGTGCAAGGATGGTGTGTGGAACAAGAAGGACAGGGGGAAATAGAAGAAAGGGTAGTGAATGGTGGGATGAGGAAACAAAGAAGGTTGTAGAAGAGAAGAAGCGAGCATTCACAGATTGGTTACAAAAGAGGACAGGGGAGTCATATGAGACGTACAAAGAAAAGAAAAGAGATGTAAAGCAAAAGGTAAAGGAGGCAAAGAGGAGAGCAGATGTGAAATGGGGTAGGAGTATGACAGAAAATTTTGAAAGTTATAAAAAGATGTTTTGGAAAGAAATTAAGAGAGGAAGAGGAGGCGAATCAAGTAGGGAAGAAAAGGTAAAAGGTACAGATGGAGAGTTGATAATGGAAGAGATGGCAGTGAGGGGAAGATGGGCAGAATATTTTAGGGAGTTGCTGAATGTGAAGGAGGATAGGGAAGGAAAGATAGCTGCAGTGGGAAATGCGAAGAAAATGAGAGTGATGAGTGAGGAAAATGGAGGAGAAATAAGGAAGGATGAGGTGAAGGCAGTTGTAAAGATGATGAAAGCAGGTAAGGCACCTGGTCTGGATGGATGTCATGCAGAATGTCTGAAAAAGGGAGGTGCAGTGATGGTGGACTGGTTGGTGAGGTTATTTAATGTTTGCTGGAGAGAGGGTAGAGTACCGGAGGACTGGAGTAGTGCCTGTATAGTTCCTCTTTACAAGGGAAAAGGGGACAAGTGTGAATGTAGTAGTTTCAGAGGGATTAGCCTGTTGAGTGTAGTAGGGAAGGTTTATGGGAGGATCT
>NC_134807.1:52738252-52743252 GCF_046742065.1 Oratosquilla oratoria
CCACTGCAAGAACACCAACAAAATAATTGCGAACACTCCTCTTAAGACAAACAACACAAACGTCCTAGTGAAAGACAATGCCTGTATGCTGGGTAGCACACTGGATAATGGCCTTACCTGGACCTCACACTTCCGCAGACATGGAGCGAGACCTAAGGCTGTGTTGGCAAGGCTAAAGCGCTTCAAAACCGCAACGCTGTCCACCAAACGTCGATTGTACCTAGCCCTAATCAGACCGATTCTGTGCCAACCCAGGACTGAGCCAGCTGACATGTCCCACTAACAAGTACGACCATCAGAAGGTTCAGAATGCCGCAGTCATGCTCATTACGGGGTCGCGATTGAGCAACTTTAGAACGGCTGAGTCCCTACACCGAGATACCAACATCCATCCACTCAACCAACACCAACACAAACTTCATATGAGACACCTAGAAAGAGTGCACGTCAAACACAAACACCTGATACGACACATCACACCTAGACAACACCGTACAGACTACTTGTCAGCTGCACCTCTCCCTCCCTCCTCAGCTTTGACTGATCATGACCAAACGTGCCGTAATGTTCTGGGTTCTGTATCCAGCGGCAACCGTGAGGATTCTCAGTAGACGTGCTATGGCTGGCCAGGTTCAGTCCTCGCTGGTTATATTTTCACTTTTATCTATATTTGTATACATATTCATATTTGATATATATTCACATCTCAACCGAATATATATACTATTACTTGCTCTCCTCTCGCCAGTAAATGGCTCCCCTACTTCAAGAAGTCTGTTTCGTCGGCCGGAACCAGGATATGACTCGCCCCTTATATATACCGTTGAATGTATACCCGCATAAAGGCAATAACCTTCCATGTGTATCATACACACACAAGTATATAGCAAACAAAAATACGACTTCACGCACAAACATCTACATAAGCTTTTTCTCCTACTGAAATTAATTTCATTTCTTATTTTCTCTCCCACTGCATCTTCTCATTTCAGTTTACCTACCACTAAAAGTCTTTCCAATTTTTCTGTCTGTCCCTACGACTAAGTGTCCTACTCCTTTCCTAACTTTGTTGGTTCAGGTTATTGTTGAATAGTCATCCCAAAAGTCCCCTCACAGTTAGAGATATCATCATCAGCCTCCGACTCCAAGTCTCCCGCCCATCCCTCCTGAGCCACATCACGCAATAAATATCCCTAAAAATCGCCCGGTGGCAATAGTCCTCTTTCATACACGACTACCTTTTCATTTTCATGCAGACATCTCTTCCCCTCCTACAATTACCGATTCCCCGCGAGCGGATGTCCTTTTCTACGTAGCTCATATTCCCTAGAGAGAGGAGGAAGAAAAGGAAGAGAATTAGGAGGAAGAGAGAAGAAATAATAATAATAATAATGGGAAAGATTAAAGGGAAAAATTATAAAGAGCAAGAGGCGAAATTATGTAAGAATAAAATAAAAAAAAATGCATAAAGAAGAATGTAGAGGAACTACACGAGCGAGCGGAAAGAAAAAGAATGAAAAAGAGAGACTAAAGCGCTGGAAAAAAAAATAATAATGGAGACCAAATTATATCAACCCCCTTGAGAGGAACACGTCCTGGGCAAGGAACACGAATTTTACAAAACCTTCTTTTTACTTTTTTTTTTTATGTCTTTTTCTTTTTCTTCTTCTTCTTCTTTCTTGTCTGTCCAAGTTTCGAGCGCAGCGTTAACCCTTTCCTAAAAAAAGAATTAAGCTATTTCAATCATTTCATCCTTATTCACGTCTGCAGGCCATTTTGTTCAGCATTAAGGAATCCATAAATAACAAAGGGTAGATTGCATTATCCTGATTTACCTTTTGCTATCTAAAAAAATCGAACCTCAGTCGCCGCAACTCGTTCTTTGTACCAGAAGGGGACTGAACCCCTTCACTATCAAAGTGGTATCACGAAACCAAACAATATCAGCTGGCAAGTACCACGGGGTGTGGAAGGTAGAATCCCGTGGAAATAAAAGGAGGCTTCAGGAGGAAAATGGATGCGTGCTACAGAATAACAAAACAACAAGTAGCAACAGTTTAGTACATAATGGAAAAATAACTGTAATCGAGATGGTTTGGTATGACATTTCTTTTTTCTAAGCTTCTTTGGAGTAAAGGTTCTTCTAAGCCGAGTAAAACAGCACGGCGTTTGCCAGAAGAAAACTATTACATATGACATAAATGTTCCAATCATCCTTCAGAGGTAAGTGAAGATGGATGAAATGGCGGGAAAGTGGATGACGAGAGAAGCAATATGAAAGACAAATAGGTGAAAGGATAAAAGGTATACCTCAAATGGGTGTTGGAGAGGGAGAGGATTGAGAAACATAAAAATAAATGGGGAAATTAATTGAACAGGTTAGGTGGAAGGTAATGTTCAAAAAGTGTCTATCTCATCTGAATAACAGCTTCTTGTGTCAGCCAGAATAAACCTCTAAAGTAAGTTGTTATTGTGAAGGGGTTAAATAAGGTACCATTAACCCTTCAGTCAGTCACTAGATATTAGCCAGGACAAAATATCTAAAGACTGTCACCGTAGCGAAGATGTGGTAGGCCTATTCCTTACAACATGTTGCCGTATTATTCTGGACACTCAAACCTGACCCATAGGTATACCGGAACTATGAAAGGGCTCTGTCAAAAAGAATTGCATGAATGCAACTACAACTGATAATACATTTGCTCAAGTCTGACATAACATGGGTCAGATTCAGGTGACCGTAATATTATTTTACAGAAATTTGTCATAGACATTGTACATACATACATATACCAAGGCTTTTTCCCCCTTACAAGGGAGGTAGCCAAAAAGGAAAAGGCATAAAATCATTTCCACCCATTCCATCCCTGAATACACTCCACACCCCTCCACCCTCCCTCTTATCTGAGCACCTCCTGGATGACGGGTCATCCCTGCACCTTGTCCACTGCCCTGGGTCAGAAGCAGTGTCGTAAGACACAGCACATCCACAGCAAGGCCGCTTCATTAAATCGGCGACTCCCCCTCTCCGTCCCCCCATTGCATAAAAGGAGAGGACGGGGAGAAATCCCTTCGGGCTGCGTCAAATTTTGCTCACACCCCCCACCCCCACCCCCCGCCCATTCCACCTCATGCAATCACAACATCATCCATATACAACCATTCTCCATTCACCCCTGTCTTCTGTCCTCTCCCGTCCTTCCTCAACAGACATTCCCCTTTTCCCCAAAGCCCCCTTCACCCCATCCATCCACCTCATCCTAGGACGTCCCCTCATCTTCACTCCCTCCACATCTGCCTTCCATACCTCTTTTACTAGTCTTTCTCCACTCATTCTTTCCATGTGTCCAAACCATCCTAATATTCTTTCATCAACCCTATCTTCCAGCTCCTTTTCCACCCCTGTTCTCCTCCTCACCTCCTCATTTCTCACTCTATCTAGCCTAGTAACCCCCATCATACTTCTCAGACACCTCATCTCAAACACATTCAAACTCCTTCTCTCTTCTTCTCTTATGTTCCATGTTTCTGCCCCATACAGAGTTTTTGGCACAATCACTCCTTCATACAGTATCCTCTTAACATCCATTCCCAAATGTCTATTCCTCATTACACTCTTTAATCTACCAAGGCATTTACTCGCTTCTCTCAATCTACATTCTACCTCCACCTTTACTCCACCTTTTCCTGCCACATTTGCACCCAAGTATCTAAAACTATCCACTTCCTCCAGTCGCTCTCCCTTAATGCTTACTTCCAGTCTACTGCCACTTTCACCCCTTGTACATCTCATCACCTTACTTTTACCCACATTTATCTTTAGCTTTCTTCTATCACATACTCTCCCAAACTCTGCCATCAACTTCCTCAATCCCTCCTCCGATCCTGCCACAAGCGCAGTGTCGTCAGCAAACAACAGCTGGCTCACCTCCCACTTTTCTCCATTTTCTTTAACCATCTCCAATCCCTTGCCCACTACCCTTGCATTTACCTCTCGCACCACCCCATCCATGTATAAGTTGAACAGCCAGGGCGACATAACGCATCCTTGAAGAAGTCCCACCTTTACCTCGAACCACTCACTCTCTCCATTTCCAATCCTGACACAAGCTCTACTACTCTCATAAAAACTCTTGACAGCTCCCAGAAGCTTTCCTCCTATCCCGTATATCTGCATAATCTCCCACAGTGCCTTTCTGTCTATCCTATCGTAAGCCTTTTCCAGATCCATAAAAGCCCAAAAAACATCCTTCCCCTTTCTTATAGCTTTCTCACATATCTGTCTTACCACAAAGATCTGATCTACACAACCTCTACCCGTCCTAAATCCACACTGTTCCTCACCAAATACTCCCTCTGTTCCTCTCCTAATCCTCTCAATCAAGATCCTCCCATAAGCCTTCCCAACTACACTTAACAAGCTAATCCCTCTGAAACTACTACATTCACACTTGTCCCCTTTTCCCTTGTAAAGAGGAACTATACAGGCACTCCTCCAGTCCTCCGGCACTCTACCCTCTCTCCAGCAAACATTAAATAACCTCACCAGCCAGTCCACCATCACTGTACCTCCCTTTTTCAGACATTCTGCATGGCATCCATCCAGACAAGGTGCCTTATCTGCTTTCATCATCTTAACAACTGCCTTCACTTCATCCTTCCTTATTTCTCCTCCATTCTCCTCACTCATCACTCTCATTTTCTTCGCATTTCCCACTGCAGCTATCTTTCCTTCCCTATCCTCCTTCACATTTAGGAACTCCCTAAAATATTCTGCCCATCTTCCCTTTACTGCCTTCTCTTCCATTATCATCTCTCTATCTGCACCTTTTACCTTTTCTTCTCTACTTGATTCGCCTCCTCTTCCTATCTTAATTTCTTTCTAAAACATCTTTTAATTTCTTTCAAAATTTTCTGTCATACTCTTACCCCATTTCACATCTGCTCTCCTCTTTGCCTCCTTTACCTTTTGCTTTACTTCTCTTTTCTTTTCTTTGTAC
>NC_134807.1:52748252-52775752 GCF_046742065.1 Oratosquilla oratoria
CAACCTTCCTTATAACCTTGCTTATATCCCAGTCTTATATGAGCTGTTAACTGGAACGTATCGTAATTCACCTGTAATCTTTATACGTTCCACTTTACTACGGGCTTACTCCAAAACCTGGATTCGACTTACCCCTAGACTCGGAGTTAGTTACATACATTCCTTCAACTTAAGCCAAACCTAGCAAGCCCATGACAATATATATATATATATATATATATATATATATATATATATATATATATATATATATATACACATACATACATTCATACATATATATGATATACATATAATATATATATATATGTATGTATATGTATATATACATATATATGTATATAAATATATATATATATATGTATATATACATATATATATATATATGTGTGTGTGTGTGTGTGTGTGTGTGTGTGTGTGTGTGTGTGTGTGTGTGTGTGTGTGTGTGTGTGTGTGTGTGTGTACGTATATAGGGAGGAGAAATAAAGCTGAAGTGAAAGCAATCATTAGAATGATGAGTGCAGGTAAGACACCCGGGTTAGATGGGTGTCATGCGGAGTGTTAAAAAAGTGAGATACAGTGATGATGGACTGGCTAGTGAGGTTGTTTAATGTTTGTCTAAAAGAGGGTAGAGTGCCGAAGGACTGGAGGAGTGCATATATAGTTCCGCTTTACAAGGGGAAAGGAATAAATGTAAGTATAATATTTTTACAGAGATTAGTTTGTTGAGTGTAGTTGGGAAGGCTTATGGGAGGGTTTTGATTGAAAAGGATTAGGAGAGGAAGAGAGGGAGTAATAGGTGAGAAATAGTGTGGGTTAATGAAAAGGTATGGGTTGCGTGGAGCAAATTTTTGTGGTACGACATATATGTGAGAATGGTGTATGAAAAGGTAAAGATTTTTTTTTTTTTTGGGGGGGGGCTTTATGGATTTGGAAAAGGCTTATGACAGGGTAAGCAAGAAGGTACTGTGGGAGGTATTACAGATATATGGGATAGGAGGAAAGCTGTTAGGAGCAGTCAAGAGTTTTTACGAGAGTAATAGAGGCTGTGTTAGAATTAGAAATGGAGAGAGTAAGTGGTTTGAGGTAAAGGTGGGATTCGCAGGGATGCTTTACGTCGGAGGACACAGCGCATTCACAGCAAGAGCGATTCATTAAAACGGTGACCCCCATCTTTTCTGCCCCCTCATGCAGAAAAAGGGAAGATGGGGAGAAATCCCTTCGGGCTGCGTCAAACTATCATTCACACATACTCCCTCACCCCATTCCCCATCCACACCCTTCCATATATAACAGCATCATCCATACACAACTATTCACCACTCATCCCTATCCTCTGTTTCCTCCCTTCCTCAATAGACAATCCCCTCTGTACCAATTCACCTTTTATCCCATCCATCCATTTCATCCTTGGTCGCTCCCGCATGTTCACTCCTTCCACTTCTGCCTTCCACAACTCTTTTACTGATCTAAAACTACCTTTCTCTCCCTATCCTCCTTCACATTTAGCAACTCCCTAAAATAATCTGCTCATCTTCCTCTTACTGTTCTCTCTTCCATTATCATCTCTCCATCTGCACCTTCTATTTTTTTTCTCTACTTGATTCGCCTCCTCTTCCTCACTTAATTTCCTTCCGAAACATATTTTTATCACTTTCAAAAAGTTCTGTCATACTCTTATTCCATTTCATATCTGCTCTCCTTTGTGCCTCCTTATGTCTTTAAACTTACCCTTGAGTTTATGGTTTTCTCAGTCAGTGCTGATGCATGTGTACGTGTGTGCCCATGTTTTAAAATGTGGTATATGGGGGTAAGTTTCAAAGGATGTCTATTGTGTGATCTGAACCTCGGACGAAAAGGGTGATTTCACGGCATTCTTGGACAAGCGACGCCTTGCGAAGACAAACAGGAATATTGCCAACCCATAGCCTTTACAACAAATTATTTTACGTCGATAGGATAATACTTCTTCCTGAATGTATGTACCTATATATTATACTGGGTGCTTACACTCAGTTCTATAATTTACATAAATTTAGTCATGAGGAATATATTTATAAAAATTTAACCGTATTGACAACCGACATGCATTCTTTTCGTCGATACCTAAGTGGCAAGAGCCAGACTAGGGTTAGCTACGCCACTGTCAAAACTTACCAATAAATAGAAGAAACCAAGAGACGCTTTATCTCAACGCTTCCAAACTAATATAGTCCAACAACCTACATTCTGGTGGCAGACAAGCGGGATTCATCGGAGATCTACACTTCAGTCGAACGTAGCCACTTCCTAATTCTACGCTGAGCATCGTTTAAACATCATGCTACGAGGCAACCCCTCTTCGCTGCATTGTCCAGCATCCTACTACATGGCAATCCCTCTTCGCTACATTGCCCAGCATCCTACTACGAGGCAACCTCTCTTCGCTACTTCGTCCAGCATCCTACTACAGGGAAATCTATCTTCGCTACATTCCTCCCAAGAGAGAGACTTTGCCAAAAAGGCATCTACAGGGTTGCACATAACATACATCATTCTCAGTCATTTCCTCATTCTACACGGGTTCACATCCTAAGTCTACACTGCGCATCTTCGAGCACCATACCTACGCGGCAAATCCTCGTCAGTCCATTGCACGAGCCTACGAGACTCATCCTTGCCTGCCAACGGGTGAGCCTAAAAACAAAGACTCGTTACCACCTCCATCAACAAATTTATGATCAAGGAAGTATCCTACCACCAAGCAAACCAATTCGCATTTGTTATTAAAAAACTACTTCTAACGTATTGCTTATAATACGCATACATATTTCTTCTTTTCTTTTAAAGTGTCCCATAATTCTATCTTTCACCACCTCCAACCATATCATAATATTGTATACTCATGCCTGATTTATTTTACAGCATTGATTCTTCACACAAATCCTATATTAGAGTTAGCTATTCTTCAAAGGTTCCCCCAAGAGCCAAATTCTACATCATCCCTGGTAAGTAGATACAATTTTCGTTCTAAATATCAAATAGAAGACAACTATTCTGTTTATAAAGCTGTGCAAAACTCATTCTGGCGCGACATACGGACCCTGTGTACGCAGACGCTCTGCTCAGAATTGGAAAACACCAGACATGTCCCTTCCTTCCGCTAGTAACTCTTCGGATAACTCACTTGCCATACAAAATACCATGACAACTCAGAATCTCATCACAGTAGTCAAAGATGAATGTACATTACCGAAATTTAACGTGAATAACATTCCAGTACAAATTTCCTCTCCAAGGTTGAATCAGAAATAAAACGTAGAAACATCACCGACGACAGAGGTAATATTCATCTTCAAATTCATCTACAGTATCTTCCTTTAATATTAATCTCTCCATCCCGTTAGACGTCACCCAGTATTGTATTTTCATTCCCATACCGTTCTTCTTTCCCTCCCCCCTGCCCCCACCCTTTCACTTTCTTTGGTGTTCATGTGGACACACACTGACACACAATTTACCTTCTTTATCATGTCCTTTTTCTTCCATAATTTCTCCCGTTTTCTTAAGCAGCCAACCCATTTGGTTTCTTTCCTCCCTTCCTCTCCACTCCTCCCTATCTCCCCATTTTTACTTATTCTTGTCCTTCTTCAATATTTACACATATTCACCTAATACATATTCATATCTCGATTGCCATCATATCATTTCTACACGACAAGACATTGTCTCGCAACACAAAACGTCGGTTTTCAAAAAAACAAAATAGCCGCGAGGATTAAATTACAAATATGTCGAGGGGTTCTTCAGAAAGAGAAGACAGTTCGGGGCAAAGATATAGAAAAATGGCTAATCGGAAGAACAAGGAACTGACACAGGGGAGGTTAAATGAAATTAAATTAAATGAAAGGTGAAATAGGACAAAAGGAAATTAGGAACACGGTGTAGAATACGGGTAGCAAAGACTATAACGTGATGGGTGAATGAAAATAAAGATAAGTGAGAGTGAGGTTGGGTGAGATGTTGTGAGAAGAGTGAGAGAAAATGAGTGAGATATGTCAATTTATTATTATTTGCTATCTACCTGTTTACTATCTAACTATACCTATGCATTTATTAATTTTATCTATTATTTACATTATTATTGTTTTCATTTATTCATTTATTTGTTTATCATTATTATGGTTTTCTTTCGCATCCGACCTAGATATGGACCAAAAGGTCCCCTGTCGGCATGCTCCGCCTTTGTAATCCTTTGTAATCCTTTGTAGACCTTAATGACATATTAGCTGGTGATGTAATTCAGTCTGCTCTTTTTGAGGAGACAAGCATTTATCTATATTTCATAGAGCACTTTAAAAAGTAATTTACATCATTTGATCAACTAGGATGACTTCCCCCCTATACTCATTGCCTTTGACATACAATCATGGACCACATCACACAAAAGAAAAGCTAAGATTGCTTCAACATTTAAAGGTAAATTAAGAGAGAGAGTTGAAAATTCTAACTGGGTCACAGGCGACAAAATTTCATTGCAAACTTTCGACAACTAACACAATTACATCCAGACACACTCGAGAATGCGGGTACTATTCCATTCACACCAGGTATCACACTAGGCGAATTCTCAAGGAAATTATCTACTACTGAAAACACAGTCACCCAGATACAGGGCCAGTCAATACCTATCGCACCCACCCACACAATAGTCCAAGTCACACGGTCCACATCACATAACTCTAGGTCAAGACATACATCTAACACTCGACATCCCTCACACCAACGCTCTCCATCAAGAACACAACTGGTTTGTGCATAAGACCTACTCAAAAAAACAACTTTTTTCATATTTTCATATGTTACTCTACTTTTTTCCATGTTTTTTTGAACTGAAAAAGTAAAAAATTTCATTCAATTTTATTTAGAATGTATGTAAGCACTGCCGCATGGAGGCTGAACTTTTTTGCTATCTTACCAAAAGGGCCAATTTTGAGGCATTTCTAAATAATTTTGTAGTATAATATTTTGTCTATATAAGATAGAGCAACAAAATTTATATCAAATAAAAGAACGAAATCTACTCTATATATAGTAACCATTAGATATGATGAATTTTCCCCATGAATTTTGCTAACCTGGAGACATGGTTTTTTTTTGTTTGTTTTTTTGTATCGATGTTTGAGTTGTAAGTAAATTTAGACAAAAACTCATACATAATTTCAGCATTTGATTTCATACTTGATATATACAGAAACCTGTTAATTATATTGGGCAATAAAGAACAGTACAAAAGCAAGGCCAGCACAGAAACTTGATCCCAATCTAGAAAACTATCCACAAGATACTTCACAATAACATTAAGCAAGGAGCTATGAGGACGCACAGTTGATGTCTCAGAACTCCATCTGCAGTCCACAAGGAAGCATCAAGTCGGGCGTCCACCAAATCTTTCACTGAAACCTTTCTGGTCAGATGCTCTTCAGCTTGCATCAGTGGTTCCCAGCTTCCCACCAACAGACAAGCATTCCAGTACTTCCTTTATCTCCAAAGTCACAAGATAATACAGGGAAACTCATGGTTCGAGACCTCACCTATGCAACGGTTGAAGCTATCATCCCATTCTGGCAGATGGTTAGGATGAAGGGGATGACCAGACAGAACTGTATGAAGCTCTTCGTGAAACTCCATGACAAACACATAGCACTGATGAAGAGCAAAGGAAGAGCAATTGACCCTGGAGTAAAGAGGAGTGCATTTGCCTTGGAATTGGACAGCCCGTTCGACATAGAAGCTCCAGATGTTGTCCAGGATGTAGAGAGCAACAGACTGTTATCCAGAAAGAAGAAAGACAAGGACATCAAGTTCTACCAGGACCAGATGATTGAGAAGAAATGTTGCATGTCGGGCCATGACAAGATCTTTGTGACAAGATTCCCGCAATAAGTAGGCTGGAATGAGAGGCAACTGCAGAGGCAAGAACAAGGTAATCATACTTTCATATTTTTACTAATCATATTTTTGAATATCATAAGTTGGAAGCTTTACGTGCTTACCATATTGTATTATTTTACAGTTTTACATGCGTACCACATTGTATCATCTTGCAGCTGCAGCAGAACAAGTGGCAGTTACTCACATGGATGATATTACCTGGGGTGATTCCAGTGACAGTGACGCTAACTTAGATGATATGGATTGCCAGCAGCTTCGTCCTGGATGTTCTTACCAAGAAGACACCGTGACTTTGACATTTCCCATAAGAGTCTTGGAATGTGATGCCATCTGCAATATAGATGATCGTCTTGGCTTGTCTGACGATCAAGTTACTGCCCTAGTTTCTGCGACCTTGAAAGCTGATGGGGCTGATCTGGACAAGTTAAGAATCTCCAGATCAACAACACGTCGTAACAGAATGAAGTCTAGGTACATCAGCCAGAGCTACATAGCGGAGTTCAGTGTGGACCCTCCTCAGCTTGCTGTTCTACACTGGGATGGAAAGATGTTCAGAGACGTCTTGGGTAGTGAACCTGGGACTATTTCAGAGACTTTAGTTGTGTTCGTGTCTGGAGCACCTGCCTATTCTGAAGGGAAGTACTTGTCATCGACAGCTCAACAAGCATAGCTCAACTTAAGGTATCAATGGACTTGTTGGAGGCATGGAGACTTACAGGTGTCATAACTGCCCTTATTTTTGACACTACATCCAGTAACAAGGGAGTACACAGGGGAGCTGCCAAACTGCTCGAGGAAAAGCTGAGCACTAAGGTGTTTTACCTGGCTTGCAGACACCACATCCTGGAAGTGCTCGTTGGAGTACTCTGAGAAAAGCTGTTTGGCAAGGTGAAAAGTCTAGAGAATCCCTGGTTCAGACACTTTAAGGATGTGTAGGGGAAACTGACAATAGACACCCTAAAACCCTGATGATCAGAAGCAAATGGCTCAGGGAAAAGAGGAGTGATTATGAGGAAATAATTAAGGACATCCTTATGTCTGAGAAGTCATCGAGAGCTGACTACAATTAAATAGCTGAGCTCACAGTGATTTTTTTTAGGACGTACACCTCCTCGTGGGATTCATTGGAGTCGACCAGGGACCATTCACCAGGCCAGATGGATGGCCAGGAACTTGTATTCCATGAAGATGCTAATGTTTTGTGACCAGTTTGACTATAATGAAGAGCTTGTTGCAAAGTTAAAACGACTCAACATCTTCCTAGCGCTGTTCTACTCACCTATGCGGATGCTCCTGTGAATGGTCTTCAGCTCATCCAGGACATGTTGAGGTACAAAAGATCAGACCTAGAGATTACTGAAGCAGTTCTATAGAAGATGGAAAATCACAAGTGGTACTTGACTGACACAGGAGGCCGTGCCATTAGTTTTCTTCAACAGCAGGTTGAGTGACAAGTAGAAACAAGACATTGCTACTCAGATGCATGCCACTCAGAAGCCAGGCAGCTTCAGAAGGGGGAAACCTGCGTTTCAGAAGATGACAGCCAAGACCACACTATTATAGCTCATTGGTCCGGAATTCCACCTTCTGTTAGACATCCTCAGTATTGCACCTGATTGGCTCCTGGATCCGGTTGAATCATGGCCAGAGAAAGACTACAAGAAAGCCTTGAGTTGTGACTCAGGCTGGAAAGATACTTGTTAACTGTAAGGGCATACCGAGTGCCCAAGCCACAACAAAGTTAGAATGGGGTTATAGAAACGCATCAGACTATTGGTATGCCGAAAGACAGAGGACAGTGTTAACCATTTAATATTTCAGTATGAAATATAATCAGAGACAAAATAAACTAACAAAATAATATTAATAATATTAATCCTAACACATAATACATACAAAATAAATGGGGAATGAGATATGTAGAAAATATAGAACGGGTAAGACTGAAACCTGGCACGTCGAGTCGTCTGTTGTCCAAGCGATAAAGATTACAATCCAGAGGGGGACGAAGCTGGCAGCTAGCTAGAGGCGAGTCTGTTGAGTCTTGGGAATGCCTAGCTTATATAGGAGATCTAGGCTGACGTCTTGGCCAGTGATTGGCTGAGGACGGTTGTTTAGGCCGAACTGCCGAACTATCGCTTTGCTGCGGAGCGACCCAAGTGGGGGAGAGGGAGAAAGCTGACTGCTTGTTCCTTCGAAGTAGAAAGAGATAGTGGTAGTTGAAAGGGTGTCTTTTAGGTGAATGGGTACCTTGACACCCGAATGGGGTATCGTGTCACCTGGCTAAGGGATAGTATCGTAACACCTGGAATATGTGAAAAACCTCAGAGTAGTGAATGACATCACTGAGTGTGGAGTTAAGATGAGTGATTTTGCAAATGTCATCACCACAGATCCTAAGCAGAGGGAATACCTCCTCCATGCTGTGGAATACAACAGACGGCGATTCGAAAGCCTCAAGAAGCAAACACTTAACAAATGACTGTGTAACATCATTTTAGTACATATAATCATGATTGTTTTGGTAATTTCAGTGGATGGTTTTACTTGTTGCAAAATTACACTTTCCACTTTGTATGATACAAGCACCTGGCTGCGCCAGCCACGGCTACGCAGTGGGTGCTTGGCCTGAGGCGCTGCTCGCTTCGCTTCGGGTTTTCGCGCCCTAGGGCTACGCCCTCTTGCTACACATTTGTAAAAGGTCAAAATGAAATATGAGTGATAAAAATAATGTGTTTTATTAGTCATCTTTAACTTCTTCAACTTAAAGCCGCCGGCACTACTTCTTAGTAGGAGAAGATTCTCCCTCGTCGTCGTCGCTGCACCTCTTGTTGCTCTCAGTGGTGGTATCTCTGTTCTCTTTTAGCATCTTTTTGACCTCTTCTATTTTTTGGTTAACTTCCTCGATTTTCTCTTCCAACTCCTCCTTGATAGAGGTAGAGAAACTGGAGGCAGGGTCGACCTCTTCTTCTCTTTCGTAGCACAAATCGTACGACGCGGGCAGCAACATATCTACGGCTTCCTCTTCTGAGATCGTGTACACTTCTTTGGGTATCTCGACAATGCTTTGGTCAGGCTCTTCTTCGGCCAAAGCAACTTCTTGGTCGTCAGAAACTACGACCGCTTCAGGAGGTTTATCTTCTTCTGAAAGACTCTCAACGAAAAGTTCTTTATACACGCAATTGCGTGGTAGTTTCATCCTGAAATCGTCGTTCACTTTTTTCCAACCTGTGTATATGATGAAAGAATTCCAGCTTGTAACTCTTGAGCAGGCGACATAAAGTTGTCCGTGGGCAAAGCACTGTGCAGAATCAAGCAATATTCCACACCTATCAAATGTCTGCCCCTGAGATTTGTTTATCGTCATCGCATAACTAAGCTTAACAGGGAATTGTTTCCGCTTGAATGGTATAGTGGTATCAGTAGACTCCAGAGTAATTCTCGGGAGTAAAACCTGTTCACCCCTGTGTGTACCACCTAAGATTATTCCGACTATGATATTTTTTTGAAGATTAGTCACTATTACTCTGGACCCATTACACAACTTGGGAGGGCATATATTCCTCATAACCATGATGACACTTCCTACTTTCAGTCTCAACATGTGAAGAGGGAGAGAGGGGCTCGTTATGGCATTGAAAACCGATGTCTGAATGTCCGTTACTTCTTCCATTGCAGTGTCAACACTCATGTACACTTTCTCTGGTTCTTCAGACTTATCGTAGACCATCAAGTTTATCCTGTCGACATCATCGCTTGTGGGGGAAATGATAGCCCTCTTCTCGAAATATGAAGCATTCAGGTGATTTTCCTCTAAATTATCATAGACTTTGTCCACTAACTCTTTACGGGTCTCAACGACAATCCCAAACTTCTCGGGAAGTTTTACGGGTCCACTCTCCCCTCTCCCCAGAGCCAATAGATTTTTCGCAAATATCTTGTTCTCTGCGTCATCTGCCTTGAGTCTCACGTTACGTGTTAGTTCCAACTTTAAAAGGTCGTCCCAGAAATAACCGGACTTTATACAGTATTCGAGCTCATCATTCATTCCTCCCCCTCTTATAACTGGGAGGATTTGACGAAAATCTCCCGCACAGACAAAGACTATCCCCCCCATAAACCTTCCTGGAACACCCAAAATGTCCCGAAGGGAAACATCACACACGCACGCACACACACAATTTTACAAATACACTTTATTCTAACAGAAGACTGGTTTTCATATGCAAGGACGGGAAGTCCAGGAATGAGCTAAAACGCTCGACCAATCGCCTCATCCCAGTTATACACTTCTTAGACTCTCTTCATGGCGTATGTTGATGACAACTCGCCAGTGAGACGGGGTCGCCGGAACGAGCTGTCTACGAACACCAAGAACTTCGAGATCTTCGTGACCTTCCAGAAGTTCGAGACCTTCCAGAAGTTCGAGACCTTCCAGACCTTCGAGAACTTCGGCACTTTCGAGAACTTCGGCACCTTCGAGAGCTTCGGCACCCTCGAGAACTTCGGCACCATCGAGAACTTCGGCACCTTCGAGAATTTCGACACCTTCGAGAACTTCGGCACCTTCGAGAACTTCGGCACCTTCGAGAACTTCGGCACCTTCGACAACTTCGGCGCCTTCGAGAACTTCGGCGCCATCGAGAACTTCGGCGCCTTCGCGAACTTCGGCGCCTTCGAGAACTTTGGCACCTTCGAGAACTTCGGCATCTTCGAGAACTTTGACACCATGGCTTAACGATGATCGTTCTTGACTCAACGATAATCGTCCATGGCTCAACAATAATCGTCCATTGCAAAACGATGATCGTTCAGGGCTCAACGATGATCGTCCATGACTCAACGATGAGCATCCATGGCCTGACGATGATCGTCCACGGCTGAACGATGATCGTCCACGGCTAAACGATGATCATTCTTGACTCAACAACGTCCATGGCTCAACAATGACCGTTCTTGACTCAACGATGATCGTCCACGGCTCAACGATTATCGTCCATTGCTCAACGAGGATCGTCCATTGCTCAACGATGATCGTCCATTGCTCAACGATCATCATCCACGGCTCAACGATTATCGTCCACGGCCCAACGATGATCGTCCATGGTTCAACGATGATCGTCCATGGCTCAACGATGATCGTCCACGGCTCAACGATGATCGTCCATGGCTCAACGATGATCGTTCTTGACTCAACGATGATCGTCCATGGCTCAACGATGATCGTCCATGGCTCAACGATGATCGTCCACGGCTCAACGATGATCGTCCATTGCTCAACAATGATTGTCCATTGCTAAACGATCATCATCCACGGCTCAACGATGATCGCCCACGGCCCAACGATGATCATCCATGGCTCAACGATGGTCGTCCATGGCTCAACGATGATCGTCCACGGCTCAACGATGATCGTCCATGGCTCAACGATGATCGTCCATGACTCAACGATGATCGTCCATGGCTCAACGATGATCGTCCATGGCTCAACGATGATCGTCCACGGCTCAACGATGATCGTCCATTGCTCAACGATGATTGTCCATTGCTAAACGATCATTATCCACGGCTCAACGATGATCGCCCACGGCCCAACGATGATCATCCATGGCTCAACGATGATCGTCCATGGCTCAACGATGATCGTCCATGGCTCAACGATGATCGTCCATGGCTCAACGATGATCGTCCATGGCTCAACGATGATCGTTCTTGACTCAACGATGATAGTCCATTGCTCAACGATGATCGTCCACGGCTCAACAATGATCGTCCACGGCTCAACGATGATCGTTCATTGTTCAACGATGATCGTTCTTGACTCAACGATGATCGTCCACGGCTTAACGATGATCGTCCACGGCTTAACGATGATCGTCCACGACTCAACGATGATCGTCCACGGCTCAACGATGATCGCCCATGGCCTAACGATGATCGTCCACGGCCCAACGATGATCTCCACTGCTCAAGTATAATCGTCCACGGCTGAACGATAATCATTCTTGACTAAACAACGTCCATGGCTCAACGATGATCGTCCATTGCTCAACGATGATCGTTCATGGCCCAACGATCATCATCCACGGCTAAACGATGATCGTCCACGGCCCAACGATGATCGCCCATGGCTCAACGATGATCGTCCACGGGTCAAGGATGATCGTCCATGGCTCAACGATGATCGTCCATGGCTCAACGATGATCGTCCACCTGCCAAGCGATGATGTAACCAATTCACCACCGGCCCGCCCCATCTCGGGAATTGACAGATTTTATTTCTATTAAGTAGAAGATATGTCAAATGTATGGATTTTTTTTTTCCTGCAATAAATATTATAGATAACATGCAATTTTTGTACAATATTAATAAGTTTGTATACGTTCAAAATAACATTAAAAATGCTTTAATTTCATAACTATTTTGTTGTTCTATTTTACTTCATACAAAAACGATGTCTCCAGGTTAGTTGAAAAAAAATGTCAGGACTTTCAACAATTTCACATCTATCAAAAGTCACGGAGAAAAGTAATCAATTCTAACGGTTGGTATATGTAGAGTAGGTCCTACTCATTCATTTGGTACCTAATTTATTGCTCTTCGTTGGATAGATAAAATATTATAACACAAAATATGCTTAAAAATGCCTCAAATTTGACCCTTTTGGTAAGATAGCAAAAAACTTCAGCCTCCAAGCGGCAATGCTTCTATACATCCTAGATAAGAATTAGTATGATATATATATATATATATATATATATATATATATACATATATACATATATACATATATACATATATATATACATATATATATATATATATATATATATATATATACAGTACTTATACATTTTTTCAGGCCAACAAGGATGGCAAAATGTACAGTAACGTATGAAAATATGGAGAAAAAAATTGAACAGGTCTATTTGTACATACTGTAACAAACCAGGACACCTTCCAGACAGATGTTACCCCAGACAACCTCCACAACCAAATCGACACTGCGATTACCACGCAACTTGTTTCCACACCAGTGATCGTTGTCGTGTGCTGTTATCACAAAGGCACCAAAGACAGAATTCCCCATCTCCCTCTCCCTCAAGACACTCATGTAGCCCATCTCCATTATGACTTCCGGCTACTAAGACTCAGCGCAACTCAACACAACTCACTCCATACCCAGAAATTCCCTCATCAACCCTATACATACCTTGAATACTTCAGACATGTCCTTCCCTTCCTTGAAATTCAATGCAACTTCTAGTAACGTCAAAGTGGCCATATTTGTTGACACTGGATCTCCCGTTAACATAATGTTCACCTATAGCTTCAATAAATTCCGCATGAAACGCAAAAGAGTCACCATCCTAGAACCCCCAGATATTACCCTTTCAAATGTAGGTGGTGTACTATTCCCGATCGTTGGTAATCCCTAGACATTAGCTCCAAAGATCAGTGCCCCCTCCCATCCAGTTACAGTCTACGTAACTGACGTTCACTTTCCAGTTGATATCCTCAACATGGTATCACTTATGCAGATCATTTCCTTCCTGTATAGCCATCAGTAACTTCTCACGCCGTAAATATCAGGTTTACATGACTGAGCACGCACAAGCAGACCATGGTTTCTCGTCAGTTACCTGTACTTCCTCCCTTCAAATTCACTCCGCTTCATCACACGAGGATGCACCAGCCACCAGTACTGATTATTCCACCACCTCTTTGCAACAGAGCTCTCAGTGCTCAATCACTCCAAACCCTCCCCAGGACTCTACCTCCTCCACTTTACTGACAGCTGTGGACATGCATTCAAAACGTAACAGACGTACAAACTCTTCCCGCATCAGAGTTATGGATGACCTATTTCCTACTTCTCAGTTTGGTACCACAACTTCAGGCGTGCCCATGACACAGAAACCCATTGATGCATCACATTTCAACCCCATAGATTTTCCCTGATGAATAAGTATATTTGATTGCACTTTTCATCAAGTTCAGGCAAACTCTTGCCACTCCAGGTGAACTCCTTGGAGTTACTAGCCTCATTCAGCATCACATACCCCTTTGTGTGAACTCCAAACTGCGTTACATTCCCGCATACAGAATGCCACACAGTAAACGTATGATTCTAGGTAACTTTATCAAAGAAATTATTGCTCAGGATATCACTGAACCATCAGTCGGTGAATGAAATTTCCCTCCCTTTGCTGTCCCTAAACACGATGGTTTCCTTCCGCCCAGTACTAAACTTTAGGGAATTAAATAAGTTAACTATACCAGATAGACATCCAATCCCTGTATAGCAAGACCTCTTACACCACGTCGATTAAAACATCGCAGTAATTATGACATTGGACCTCATATCGGGATATTTCTAGATCCCCCTTGTTCCAGTCTAGACCCCTCATAGCGTTCAGCAACCCCACAGGACACTATCACTTCAAACGACTACCCATGGGTCTCGTTTCAGCTCCTTTTGTATTCACATGTCTTATGCACACAGCCCTTGCAGATCTCGTAGGCCATACTGTGTTCATGTACCTCGATGATGTGAGCATCGCTTCGAAATCGGTTAGCGAAAACTTACTCTTAATACTATCTTCTAACGACTAGCAAAGGCAGGTCTCAAACTGAAGCTTAAGAAGTGCTCCTTCCCTCAGAAAGAAATACGCCTCTTAGGGCATGTCTTAACTCACAAGGAATTCTAACCTCGCAGGACAAGGTCAAAACAGTCATTGATTTTCCATGTCTAATGGTGACATATAATATTCCTTGTGTGTTGTATATACGTATTTCTAATATTGTTTATTTATCATTATATATTTAATACATTATTGTGAGAACCAAGTGTTCATTTAAGCGTGTATGTTTTCCCCGCCAAGTCTGAACTTGGTCACGTCGCTTGGAGTCGGAGTTAGTCTTGGTTCGGCTTACAAAGCGACTGCACGCTTGTCTTTGTAGTGCTTTATCCCATTGTGAATAACATAGTATTTTACATTGTTAATTTTTTTAGTTGGCTACACCCAATACATATTGTGGCAGCTAAAACGTTTTATATAGTGTTGACATTTTTTGTGCGTTAAAATAGTACGCTAAACGCAACTTTCAACGTTGCCGTGCTATGAACTTTCTAACAGGTCGGCATATTGTGCTTGTGGTTGTGTTTTCTTCTTTCTCCCTTTCTAGGTTCTGGGTTTACAGGGAATAGTGACTAGGAAGCATATATATAAAAAGTGGTGTTCAGGAATATTGTATTTGCAAAGTGCGCCTCGTGATTCTTCGTGTTCGGGCTTCATCTGGACTTTTATTCATCGTCATCACCTTCAGCATTGGTGGAACGCTTGTTTACGGTTGCTGTGCGAATGGTGATTAATCTGGTGACTGGATGATGACGGATACCATGCCTAGATTGAACGAAGCTTTGGCCTGCGTATTTGCCGGTTTCGATCGTCGCTTCCAAAAGACTGGTTGTTTTGAATTGATTAACTTTTTGTATATGAATATATTTTCTTGCCGTAAGCATTCCTGTAATCTCCTTTTGAGATTTTGTGAAAAAAATGGTGTAAATTTTATATATTATAGCCAGGCATTGCCTAAGCTGCCATGTTTGTTTCTTTTGTGACGTCATTTGTTGACGATCACGTTTTCTTTGATTGCTTGTAAGAAAACTGGTGTTATTATCTATTCTTTGTTTTCGATGTTTTCGGTGTATTGGACATTGTTTTACGACTGCCTGGCACGTGTTTTTGTGAGCGGCCGCAATACTCATTGTATGTACAGGTATATAACATTTATTTTTAATTTTGTATTTTTCAAGTTAATGTTATTACGTAGTGGGACCGTATTCCCAAGATCTAATTTAGAGACGTCTAGTAAACATAAGGTTCCCTCATTTATTCCTACCCAAACATCACCTCATTACATCCAAATTGGGCACTCCTGACTACAAGCGTGCCCAGGCCCAAGCCAACAAAATTGTAGTTGAAGCCTTAGATTCTCTCTCCTATTCAGAGTGGGTTGACTATGGTACCATCTCAGTGGATAGGTTCTGCCTTATTCTGGAGTTTCTTTTATATACTCTTTTCTTAGCGCCTTTAGAGAGGAGAGCTAGCTCTTCTCTCAGCTATAAGGCAGATGAGACCCTGTTGTCTTTTGCAACTAAGTTTTCATGTAAACTTAGGGAAGTGCCTTCTGGTTCCTTATGTATTAGTATTATCCAGCAACAAGCCAATGACCCTAGTTTTCCCCCTCCACCCCCACAGTCTTCAGTTCCTACTCGCAGCTCCCCTTCCTCTACATTTACCCCTCTTGTAGCCACATGTACCTATTGCAACAAGTCAGGTCATTCGTGTGATTTTTGTTTTCGTAGTAAGCGTCATGTGCACAAGTTAAGACAGCCCCCTATCCGTAGAAATTCATCGGATGTTTCTTCTAAGGTGACGCATGACACCTCTAGAGTAGAGCCACAGGATAAGCTTAGCTATTGTCATATTCATAGTCGTTGTAAACACTCGACTAATCAGTGTTCCAAGATTTTGCAGCTTAGAGCAGAGGCATCTTCTCAGCCTAAACAATCTCCGTTCCATTTTCTCAAGCGCTCGTTTCCCAACCCAAAGGCTTTACCCCTACTGAGATCCGAGATAATTCCTTTGGTGACAGCTGTCTTCTCAGTTACTAACCAATCAATTTCTTACAGAGAACACACCTCTCTCAGTCACTGTAGATACTGGTGCAGAATAAGTAGAAAAGCTTATTATGCTCTCCATAATTTGTACAACTTCCCTTTATCTCCTTTTTGTAATAGTTTGTATTCTGTACAAGGTGCCGCATTCCCTTAAGGTTTTCCTCATATGCTTCAGTTTTCCATGTCACTTTTGTTGTTGTCTCTGGTCTTGCACTTATGTGTGATTGCTTCTTAGGCATTGATGTTCTTACAGCACATGGCATTGATATATCTCCTAGTCGCCGTGTAGTGACTTTCTGTAATTTTGTCATTCCTGCAACAAATAGGCCAGTTTCCATTTGTGACTCCCCTCCTGTGCTTGATCAGATTGTTCAGTTGCCTCCTAAGAGACTTCCTTGCTTTAACTCTCCTATACTTTCTTGTGGTGCTGTTGTTGTTGGAGAGCATTATATTGGACCTTCAAGTACAGTTCGAGTTCCGATGCGCATTTCAGGTGCTCCGATTGTGTCTGACGTTTTACCTCAGCCCGATTCTGTTCGTGTTCGTCGCCTCGCCTTGGGAAGGACTCTACACTATTCACGAGAATCATGTTACCATAGCTATGGTATCCAACGTCACAGTGCTCCTACCATTCTCTTTCCTAGCAGTCACTAAGGCTCCTTTGAAATATTTGACGCTGATGATTACCAGGATTCATCTCCTATATTTGCAGCTTCTGTGCTACAGTCTCCACAAGCAAGTGACACTGCTCACTTGGCCTCAAAATTTGCAACGTTTGTAGGTGAGATTGATTTTCATAATGAGACGTCCAGTCTCATTGAACTGTTAGAGACCCAACGTCATGCTTTGGCTTTGTCTGGTGATCCATTAGGACTTACAGATCGTGTGGTTCATAGAACTGATACTCAACCAGTTGTTCATCCTGTTTACGTTCTCTCTTACAGGCTGCCTCACTCTCGTCGGCTGGTTGCGCAGTCCTTGGTTGACGACATATTACGTGAAAGCGTTGTACAAGAACCTCACTCGGAGTGGAACTCACCCCTCTCTCTGGTGCCTAAGAAGGATGAATCTTTTCGTCCAGTTATTGATTATAGACGAGTGAACGAGGTCACTATTCCTGACCATTACCCTTTGTCTGTACTAAATGACCTTCTTCAATCCATTGACACTAGTAATACGGTGTTCACCACCTTAGACTTGAAAGAGGGTTTTTAGCAGATACCCCTGGAGGAGAAGTCTCGTAAAATCATAGACTTCTCTACTCCCAATGGACATTATGAATGGCTTCGTTGCCCCATAGGGTTGCGGAATGCTCCTTTGACTTGCCAGCGCTTGATTAACTCCATTTTTCATGGTCTAATAGGCAACGGACTTTTTGTTTACCTGGATGATTTGATCTTAGTTTCCAAGGATGTGGAGAGCCACTTCACTAAGTTGTCCATGGTCTTGCAACGGTTTGCTGATGCTGGATTGAAAGTCAGTTTGCTTAAGTGTTCTTTTCTAAAGTCTAACATCCAATTCCTAGGTCATGTTGTTGACAAACATGGTATTCACACTACTGATGATAAGGTCAAAGCGGTTAAGAATGTACGTTCCTTCCTTGGTCTGACAGGATACTATCGTGCATTTATTAGGAATTTTGCTTCAGTTGCTTCCCACTAACACGTCTCCTCAAGAAGGATATTTCCTTCCAATGGCGTGATGTTCACCAGGAAAGTTTTGATTCCTTGAAACTTGTACTTACTGAAGCCCCTGTTTGGCCTTCCCTTTACTATTTGTACAGATGCTTCTGGTACAGGTATTGGAGCTGTACTTATGCAGCAAGTAGACGGTTGTAGACCCCATGTTCTTGCATATGCTAGTCGCATTCTTAACAAGCCTGAGTCTCGCTACTCTGTCACTCATCTGGAGGCCTTGGCAGTGGTGTGGGCTTTAAAGCATTTTCGTGATATAATTTTTGGATATCCTGTTACCGTCTACACGGACCACACTGCTGTCACTCAGCTTTTCCAAGGCAAGAATTTAACAGGTCGCCTAGCCAGATGGTTTCTCACGATTGAAGAATTTAACCCAACCCTTAAACATATTCCAGGGCGTGCAAACAATGTTGCTGATGCACTTTCACGTAATATCCCTGTTGCTGCTGTTACAGTAATTGACAACTTCTCTCTGAAGGATCTGACAGGCTTTGGAGTCTAGTGATGATACAACCCTACCATATTTACCTGTTTCCCTGTCCCAATTTTCCTTGCAGGACAAGGTTCTTATTCATAATGTGGAAGTGTTTGAGCAGGATGTGGCACAACTAGTAATCCCTAGTTCCTGTTGTTCTGTCCCTTGCTCATAATGCCCCTCAGGCCGGTTATGCCAAACCCTACTATGGCACGTAAGAAGTGTTATTGGCCAAAAATGCGACTAGACATCACCTCTCATGTACCCCAATGTAGCTCTTGTGCCCAGAACAAAGGTTCTACGCACACTGCTCCCATCTTAGAGTACCCTACTCCTTCTCGCCCTTTTCAGACTATGGCTATAGACCTTTTACAACTGCCTCGTAGTACTCAAGGTTCTGTGTATGTCCTTGTGTGTGTGTGAATCACTTTAGTCGTTTTGTAATATTGGCTCCATTACGTAACAAGTCAGTAGTAGCCCATGCTTTAGTCTCTCGTGTTTTTTGTCCACACACTACTCCTTCGGTACTCCTTTTGTGACAATGGGATTGAATTTAGGAATGAGGGTTTAGCGAGCATTTGTTAGCGTTACGGCATCACGAAAATATTCGTGACTGCTTACCACCCTGCGTCCAATGGTCTTGTAGAGAGGACGAATAGGAAGATTTTGGATATACTCAGGCACGTTGCCAGTAGCCTTCATGAATCTTAATGTCTCTACAGGCAAGACGCCTCATTATGTTATCTATGGAGTGGAAAGAAGGCTCCCTTGTGATGTACTTGATAGTCCTCCTCGTCCACTCTACAATATTGATAACTATGGCCAACTCCAAAGCCACACTTTCCATTCTATTTATAGTTCAGTTAGAAGTCATCTTGATGTTTCCAAGGCCAAGATGTTAAAAAACAAACAAAAAAAAAACAGCATCTACGGGCTAAGCCTTTTAAAATTAACATTGGGGATCATGAGTATAAAAGCATGCCTGGCCGCCAATCAAGCTCAATTGTAGATTTGCAGGTCCCTTATTGGTAACGGAACAATTACATCTTACTAAGTTTAGGATCTTTGATCCTTCACAGGGACTGAGCGAGGTGTTACACGCGGTTAGGCTTAAGGTTCCAAAAGTGCCTACCCCTGCATTTACCCGGCCTCCCCCAATGCCACCTGTACAAACTATACCTTGTATATCTACCCCTCATAATCATAATCTTTGGTCAAGGGGTCCTGTATCTACTTAAACTGTATTTGCATACTGCTTATGATGTATTCATGGTGTCTTGTATTCTTTGTGATGTTTACCATTTTTGTGTCCCTTTCTTAGGTATAATGTGTAATTATTGTTTAGCTCTTGAATTGAATTTGGTCATCTTTAGCTATTGCTGTGTTTTCTTGTGTTTAACTGCCGCCAGTTCCCTTGTGTAATTCTAGTGTTGTGTACAGTTTCTTTGTGTATTTCTTGTGTTTGTGTACAGTTCCCTTGTGTAATCCTAGTGTTTGTGGACACTTCCTTTGTGTAATTCTTGTGTTTGTGTACAGTTCCTTTGTCTATTTCTTGTGTTTGTGTACAATTCCTTTGTGTATTCCTTATTTTGTGTATGTAATCCTATGTATTGGCCTTATGTCATATAATTATGTATATTATCTTTATCTAAAGAGTGTGCTGATGAGCCAATTTCTTTCCACACTTTTATCATTCCCCAGTGGTGTGTGTGGAGTCAGATGTATATGTTGTTCATTTTGTCTTGCTGTGGTCAATTGTTTTTCTCGTTTGCTCGGTGGGGTCACCGAGTGGTGGTGGCCGAGCACTGTATTGGTAAAATATCATATTCCTTGTGTGTTGTATATACGTATTTCTAATATTGTTTATTTATTATTATATATCTAATACATTATTGTAAGAACCAAGTGTTCATTTAAGCGTGTATGTTTTGTCGCCAAGTTTGAGCTTGGTCGCGTGGCTTGGCGTCGGAGTTAGTCTTGGTTCAGCTTACAAAGTGACCGCACGTTTGTCTTTGTAGTGTTTTATCCTTTGTAGTGCTTTATACTATTGTGAATAACATAGTATTTTACATTGTTGATTGGTTTAATTGGGCACACCCGGTACATACGCTCTACTTTTGCTGACAACACTACGTTCATTCCTAGGTCTATCAGGGTTTTACAGGCGATACACTCAAGGTTACGCTGGTATAGTAGCACCATTAGCTTCCCTACTTAAGAAGGACAGCCCCTTCAATTGGACACGTGACCAAGACAAACCCTTTAATAACTTAAAACGAGCCTTAATCTTGGTACTTGACTTGCTTTTCCAAACCACAAGCTTCCTTTCACAATATACACAGATGCGCAGTCATCACAATACAAAAATCAGGATAGTTGCCTATGCTAGCGGCACACTCAATGAACATGAACATAATTAATCAGTAACAAACATAGAAGCATTAGCTTTAGTATACTCTTTCAAACATTTGAAAGAGATTATCCTTGGTTACGGCATGTACATCTACACATACCATCAACCAATATTACACCTTTCATTTTGTTCAAGGTAAAGCGAAATTAGTAGCAGATGCTCTCAGTCGCCATGTCCAACACAAATCAAAATCCCATTCCATTTACTTCTTACTCCAGCGCGCATAGCTGCAGCGCAAATATTAGACCCTATTTGGAAACGTGCTATATACTTCCTCGAATCTGCAGACACAATTGATACGGATAACTTCCCTCCGAATCTCAACAATTACACGTTAGTTGATGACATGCTCTATCACAAAACAACACTAACGAAAAAACATTAACCCAACCGGTCAGTATTTCAGCTTGTAGTCCCAACGGGCCACGTTCCTGAAGTTCCGAAACTCCTACACGACTCCCCCATTGCCACATATCCTGGCAAAGAGAAATGCGTTACACAAGTCAGATTGCAATACTTATAGTTAACCATGAAGAAGAATATACACTCCCACATAGTGCGTTATACAAATGTCATATCAGCAGTCATATTCTCATCTTAACTTATCCTACCCTTTGCAAACCATTCGATACAATACCTACTGACCTCTTTAAGTTACCACTTACCCCCAGCGGAAACCAATACCTCTTTGTCTGAGTCGATCATTTCTCCCGATTTTGTATTCTCCCCCGTACTCTACCAGTCAAGACAGCACAACATGTGGCACAGACATTTGTTGACAAACTCATATGCCCCTTCACTATACCCAACACTATGATATCTGGCTATGGAACTAAGTTCAACAATGAGATTCCTTCAAATATTTGTAAATACTTTCCAATAAGGGAAGATGAAGTGAAGGCAGTTGTTAAGATGATGAAGGCAGGTAAGGCACCTGGTCTGGATGGATGCCATGCAGAATGACTAAAAAAAAAAGGAGGTACAGTGATGGTGGACTGGCTGGTGAGGTTATTTAATGTTTGCTGGAGAGAGGGTAGAGTGCCGGAGGGCTGGAGGAGTGCCTGTATAGTTCCACTTTACAAGGGAAAAGGGGACAAGTGTGAATGTAGTAGTTTCAGAGGGATCAGCTTGTTAAGTGTAGTTGGGATGGCTTATGGGAGGGTCTTGATTGAGAGGATTAGGAGAGTAACAGAGGGAGTAATTGGTGAGGAACAGTGTGGTTTTAGGACAGGTAGGGGTTGTGTAGATCAGATTTTTGTGGTAAGACAGATATGTGAGAAAGCTATAGGAAAGGGGAAGGATGCTTTTTTGGCCTTTATGGACCTGGAAAAGGCTTACGACAGGGTAGACAGAGAGGCACTGTGGGAGGTTTTGCGGATATACGGGATAAGAGGAAAGCTTCTAGGAGCTGTCAAGAGTTTTTATGAGAGTAGTAGAGCTTGTGTCAGGATTAGAAATGGAGAGAGTGAGTGGTTTGAGGTAAAGGTGGGACTTAGGCAAGGATGTGTTATGTCGCCCTGGCTGTTCAACTTATACATGGATGGGGTAGTGCGAGAGGTAAATGCAAGGGTAGTGGGGCAGGGATTGGAGATGGTTAAAGAAAATGGAGAAAAGAGGGAGGTGAGCCAGCTGTTGTTTGTGGACGACACTGCGCTTGTGGCAGGATCGGAGGAGGGACTGAGGAAGTTGGTGACAGAGTTTGGGAGAGTGTATGAAGAAACCTGAAGATAAATGTGGGTAAACGTAAGGTGATGAGATGTACAAGGGGTGAAAGTGGCAGTAGACTGGAAGTGAGCATTAAGGGAGAGCGACTGGAGGAAGTGGATAGTTTTAGATACTTGGGTGCAAATGTGGCAGGAAAAGGTGGAGTGAAGGTGGAGGTAGAATTTAGATTGAGAGAAGCGAGTAAATGCCTTGGTGGATTAAAAAGTGTAATGAGGAATAGACATTTGGGAATGGATGCTAAGAGGAGACTGTATGAAGGAGTGATTGTACCACCAGTACTGTATTGGTCAGAAACACGGAACATAAGAGAGGAAGAGAGAAGGAGTTTGAATGTGTTTGAGATGAGGTGTCTGAGAAGTATGATGGGGGTTACTAGGCTGGATAGAGTGAGAAATGAGGAGGTGAGGAGGAGAACAGGGGTGGAAAGGGAGTTGGGAGATAGGGTTGATGAAAGAATATTAGGATGGTTTGGACACATGGAAAGAATGAGTGAAGAAAGACTAGTAAAAGAGGTATGGAAGGCAGATGTGGAGGGAGTGAACATGAAGGGACGTCCTAGGATGAGTTGGATGGATGGGGTGAAGGGGGCTTTGGGGAAGAGGGGAATGTCTGTTGAGGAAGGACGGGAGAGGACAGAAGACAGGGGTGAATGGAGAATGGTTGTATATGGATGATGTTGTGATGCATGAGGTGGAATGGGCGGTGGGATGGGGGTGAGGTAGTATGTGTGAGCAAAATTTGACGCAGCCCGAAGGGATTTCTCCCCGTCTTCTCCTTTATGCATGGGGGAACGGAGAAGGGGGTCGCCGATTTAATGAAGCGGGCTTGCTGTGGATGTGCTGTGTCTTGCGACACTTTTTCTTACTCAGGGCAGTGGAAAAGGTGCAGGGATGACCCGTCATCCAGGAGGTGCTAAGATAAGAGAGAGGGTGGAGGGGTGTGGAGTGTATTCAGGGATGGAATGGGTGGGAACGATTGTATGCCTTTTCCTTTTTGGCTACCTCAAAAAAAAAAACCTTGGTATATGTAAGTACTTTTAAATTACAAAATGTAATACTACTGCTTACCACCCTAGTTTAAATGGCTTTGTTTAACGCCAGGACCAAAAGATTCTCGATGTTCTTCGACACCTTGTTTCTGATTTTCACTCCTCTTGGGATGAACATGTCCCCATAATTCAAGCTTACATTAGCAGTGTCATAAAATGGTCAATATCGGAATCACCTCAGTTTGTCCTCTTTGGCTCGAACGAAAGACTCCTATATGACTTTCTTGTTTCAGAATTACCTCCCGTCAACAATTTCAGTGATCATGTTAAGGTCAAAGTAGTAAACTTCAATAGTGTTTTCAAAAGAATCCATAATTCCCTTAATCTGGCCAAGAACTATATGGACTGTCTGCAAAACAAATCAGGGAGAGATTTTTCATTTGAACTTGGAGACATTGTTTACATCCTCAACCACACCCCCACCCCAAAGCTCTCAGTGTTCACTTTTTTAACAGTTTTGCATCATCTGCAAAGAAGCTCATATGACTTTCAATTTCTTCATTCATATTATTAATATATATAGCAAACATTATTGGGAACTTTTCCTTCTTTCAAGGAACTGTTTATTATGCTATGTATTTTGTCTGCCAGTTCATTCCTGCATTCTTTCAAAATCCAGTTTGCTATTTCATCTGGTCCATGCGATTTTCTGACATCAAGGTTACTCAAGTGTTTCATTATTTCATTCTTTGTTACTTCTATTTCTTTCATAGGGGGGACTTTCTCTTCCCATTCGATTTCTCCAGGTAGTATGTTCTCCCTTGTAAACACCGATTTAAAATGCTTGTTCATAATTTCTGCCATTTCTATTTCCTCTGTGTATTCAACTCCTCCTTGTCGTAATTTCTCTAATTCTTGTTTGTTTTTCAGTTTGTTGTTTACAAATCTGTAAAATAGTTTTGGTTGATCTTTACATTTTTCTATGACATCTTTTTCATATTTTCTCTTTTCCTCTCTGCGCACTTGTACATATTCATTTCTATAACTAGTATATATTTTCCATTTTTCAGGTCTTTTGTCTTTCTTCCATTTTGTCCAAGCTTTGTCTCTTTTGTCTTTTAACTCCCTACAACTTTTGTTGTACCAGCACTTTACATATTCTTTTTCTTGCTTTTGTCTTGGGACATACTTCTCCACTCCTTTTTAATAAATTTTTGTCAAAATATTCCATTTCTCTTCCAATATTGCTTCCTCTTTGTATATTCTTTCCCAGTTTTTTTTTCTTTTGAAAGAATTCTCTTATTTTATCAAAATTTGTTTTTCATACATCAATTTTCCTTTTCTTTATGGTTCATTTCTTTTCGTGTATTTTTCCTCATTTAGTTTCAGTTCAATCAATATGTGGTCACTTTTACTTATTGGTGTCCTATATTCAATCTTTTCCACTATTCTAGGTTCTGATATGATTATTAGGTCTAGTCATCAATCTCAGGCAGTCCAGCGAACACTGGTACAGGTATTTCATCACAATGTGCAACTGGTCGAATGGCAGAAAGGATATCTGGATATTTCAAGAGATGCTTGGTTTTCTTATTGAAACCTGTCACATTGACAAGACAGAAGTAGCAGTTATCAAAATGGTTTGTCGGTTTCCTCCAAATCATTGACACTCCAAACTTGAGCTTAGCATTCTTTCCTTGAGTCCATGATCGTAAGGTTTCAACAATTGTTTTGCACACTATGTGAGGAGCCCAGCTTTTGTCCTGGTCTCCAAGATCTACCTTAAAGTAGGCAAGATACATTTTCTTGACAGAAGTAGTTATGTTGCACTTTTGATCCTTTAAAGTGTAGTTTCCGCAGATGTAACAAAATACATTTGGGTCATTACAACATTTTCTTCTTTGCAATATTGTAGCCATAGCTGTGTTCATTCTAACTGCTAAGTAATCACAATCTGCAGAGAAGAAACACAATTATGTAGGTCATAACTATCAGCCTTATTACTTTGGTCTACACATTTATAGAAACTCTGTTGTCACGTAAATTAGTACAAAATGTTGATATGAAATTAGTTAACATGTATAACCTGTTCCCCCAACAAACAAAATAAGAGCTATCTAAAAATAACAAACAAGATGTGTATATATGAAAAACGAAAACTCGACGCAAAAGAATCACAACATTGAGTGACCCTACCATTTCGCACTGCAGCTCAAAAATCAATTGTCTCACATTTTCTTTGGCAAGGCAAAGAAAAACAAAAACATGCCAGATTTTGCCAGAAAAATACCTCTGCACATCCCTAACGATAAGAATTAAAAATATATATATGTATGTAAGGAAGAGTGAAAAGGTACTACTTCAAGAAAATTACAGGAAAATGGGGTATGGTGATAGCGTAAAAATGTAATGTGATAGGGCAATTCTGAGACCAGATTTGGATTAAGCACCCCAAAATTAGTCTAGAAAAGCTTTAATTTTCCATGACAGAAATGTTTTATTTTTATTTGTTATGAAAGAATAATTGGATATAGAAATATATTAAGCACTCAGCAATAAAATATATACTTCTTTATTGTCCACAGTAGTAGCTCACCAGGTTAAAGAGGTCAAATTAACTCAGCTGTATTTTTAGTGGAAAAGAATTGATAACGGAGCAAAATGGCCGTCAACTAATGTTTTCCCCGTACAGCAATCTGTTTTCTCCCCTCTCTTTTTCCACGTCCTTCCTCCATTTGTGTGCGTTATATACAGTCAATACTTTAGGGACTTCAGAGACATTATTACGCAGCTTTCTGTTATAAATGGAAAATTATATCCACTCAAAAGAAGAATACAAATAAATTCATTGTCAACATTTCCTCGTTTCTGTTACCTCCGTAAATCATCCCTTTACCACTCGGATGAATCCGTCTCTTTAGTACCAAATTGTTCCCAAGAATCGAAGCGCTCCTCTTCTTCCTCCTTATCCTCTTCCTCTTCTTCATCTCTCCACTTTCTCCCGTCTTCCTTTTCCTCCCTTTCCTCGTCCTCCTTTCACGCTGCTGGGGTTATCGGAAGTGTGCTAGTCTCGTATTTGCTTCGTTGTGGGTTCGAAACCTCTCCAATTCCTAGCAGTGACTACTATCTGCCCCAGCAGTCCAAACGTGTAGGGAAAAGTGACGACTTCGGCCGAACCTACTCAACGCCTCCTGGCTTAGGCTTACCACCTCTCTCTTCTTCCTTCACCTCCTCGCTCAAGCTACCTTTTTCTCTGTAAATCTCTCTCTCTCTCTCTCTCTCTCTCTCTCTCTCTCTCTCTCTCTCTCTCTCTCTGTCTGTCTGTCTGTCTGTCTGTCTGTCTGTCTGTCTGTCTCTCTCTCTCCTTTGACAAACTTGGATATCCAGAGGGAATGTTGAAAAGAACAAAAAGAAAAGCAATAAATATTTACAATCGCGGAAAGAAAGAGAGAAATTATAAAAATAATACAAATTTTATATCAGTACCTGGCTCAGAAACGTCACCAATAATAGACAAATATTTAACAAAATCAGGTATGAACATAGCTAAAATAACTAACAAGAGGATAGGTGATTTAAT